>NC_092131.1:22371097-22674127 GCF_043159975.1 Macaca nemestrina | reverse complement strand
TAAAAAAAAAAATAAAAAGTAAAAGGAGATGGCTGAGTTGGCAGAGTTAGGGAGGCAACCATGATCCTCCTGGATTAGTCCTTGAGTAGAAGAACATTACAGGCACAAATGTATGGAAATTCATTTATGGAAAGTTTAGGAGGTAGATACAGTGATAAATGTCAAGTATTTGACATGATAGTAAATTAGAAAATGAATATGACTAGATTTAGGAAACCTAGGTTAAAAACAGGAACTTTTCTCTTCAGTTGTGTGACATTAAGAAACTTTAAGTATCTTCAATCTCAGTTTCTCCAGAAATTTACAACACATATTTGGATAGGTAGCTCTCATACACTGCTAGTGAGAGCATAAATTAGCACAATCACATTGGAAAACTATTTGTTCACATCTACTAAAGCTGAATATATGCATACTACCTGAGTCAGCAATTCTTCTCATAAGGGAACACTCAAAATAAAGGATTCAATGGGTTCACAAGGCAATACATACAAGAATGTGTATAGCAATATTATTCATAATACCTAAAAACAAGAAATAATTATATGTAGTTAACAGTAGAATTGGTGACTTAATCTTGATAGATTAATAAATGGAATACTGCACAACATGAGAATGAATAAACTCTACTACATGCCATGAAAGACTAAATTTTGAATTAATCTCACAAACACAATGTTAAACAAAAGAAGCCACATGCAAAAGTACAGACTATGGAAATCTATTTATGTAAAGTTCAAAAGTAGACAAAAACGCTCTATAGTGTCAAAAATCAGGAATGTGACTATCCTAGAGGTCTACCTTATGGGGAGTACCAGCAGGGATCTAAGCAGTCTTCAGAAATTCCAATAATGTTCTGTAACCTGCTCTGGGTGCATATATTACATAGATGTGTTCATTTTGTGAAAAATCATTAAACTACACTTATGATCGTATATGTTTCAAAATGCATACCATACTCCCATTAAATTTAAATCAAAGTAGAAAGCTGAAACTGGATCCTTTCCTTAATCCTTATATGAAAATTAATTCAAGATGGATTAGAGACTTAAATGTTAGACCTAAAACCATAAAAACCCTAGAATAAAACCTCAGTAATACCATTCAGGACATAGGCATGGGCAAGGACTTCATGTCTAAAACACCAAAAGCAACAGCAACAAAAGCCAAAATTGAAAAATGGGATCTAGTTAAACTAAAGAGCTTCTGCACAGCAAAAGAAACTACCATTAGAGTGAACAGACAACCTACAGAATGGGAGAAAATTTTTGCAATCTACTCATGTGACAAAGGGCTAATATCCAGAACTTATAAAGAACTCAATCAAATTTACAAGAAAAAAACAACCCCATCAAAAAGTGGGCAAAGGATATGAACAGACACTTCTCAAAAGAAGACATTCATACAGCCAACAGACACATGAAAAAATGCTCATCATCACTCGCCATCAGAGAAATGCAAATCAAAGCCACAATGAGATACCATCTCACACCAGTTAGAATGGCAATCATTAAAAAATCAGGAAACAACAGGTGCTGGAGAGGATGTGGAGAAACAGGAACACTTTTATACTGTTGGTGGGACTGTAAACTAGTGCAACCATTGTGGAAAACAGTGTGGCGATTCCTCAAGGATCTAGAACTAGAAATACCATTCGACCCAGCCATCCCATTACTGGGTATATACCCAAAGGATTATAAGTCATGCTGCTATAAAGACACATGCACACGTATGTTTATTGCAGCACTATTCACAATAGCAAAGACTTGGAATCAACCCAAATGTCCATCAGTGACAGATTGGATTAAGAAAATGTGGCACATATACACCATGGAATACTATGCAGTCATAATAAAAGATGAGTTCATGTCCTTTGTAGGGACATGGATGCAACCGGAAACCATCATTCTCAGCAAACTATCATAAAAACAGAAAACCAAATATTGCATGTTGTCACTCTTAGGTGGAAATTTAACAATGAGATCACTTGGACACAGGAAGGGGAACATCACACACCGGGTCCTATTGTGGGGAGGGGGGAGGGATAGCATTAGGAGATATACCTAATGTAAATGACGAGTTAATAGGTGCAGCACACCAGCATGGCTCATGTATACATATGTAACAAACCTGCACGTTGTGAACATGTACCCTAGGACTTAAAGTATAATAAAAAAAATTTAAATTAAAAGTATTTATCTATGTATCTATATCTATTCTGGCTATTTGTAGCAAGCTTTTTAGTTACTGTTATTATTTTGCTATGTTTTTTTCTAATAGGATATGTAGGAGGATCAGTTAAAAGTAAATATTTGGCAGAACCTTGAAAACAAAGCAAGCAACTAAACATTCTTGGGCATTTATCCTGAAGAAATAAAGAATTATGTTCACCTCACAACCTGTATAAAATGTTAATAGCAGCATTAGTTATAATACTAAAAAACTGCAAACAACATAAATAAGCCAGATATTTTTCAGTGGATGAATATTTAAACAAGCAGTGGAATATCCATACCATGAAATACTAATGAAATACTATCCAGCAATAAAAAGGAAGGGACCATCATTACATGCAACAATTTGGATGAATCTCATGGGCTGTAGGCTGGTGGAGGAGGGAGACTAATCTCAAAAGCTCACATGCCAAGTTAATCTATTTATATAGCTCTTGTGAAGTAACAAAATTACAGAAATGAACAGATTACTGGTTTCTAGGGATTAGGCATGGAAACTGGTGGTCAGAAGGGAGTGGGTACAGTAATAAAAGATCAACATGAGATATCCTTGTGGTGATGGAACTGTTCCTGTATTGATTATGGTGGTATATACACAGATCTACACCTCTGAAAAAATGCATAGAACTAAATACACACACACACACACACACACGTACACACACACAAATGAGTGCAAGTAAAACTGATAAACTTTTTCGTAAGATCAGTGGATTGCACCAAAGTCCATGTTCTGGTTGTGATATTACACTATATTCTTGCCAGATGTTACTATTGGGGGAAACTGCATAAAGAGTATAAGCGATCTCTTTGTATAATTTCTTACAATAACATGTGGACTGATACTTTTCTCTAAATGGAAAGATTAATCACATTTTGTGGCCGCAAGAGGTTGATCTAGAATTTGATAATATACTAATCTTCTTAGCAACCAAAAATTTTTTTTTCAATTTTAAATTGACGAGATCCCTCATTTAATCTAAGTCTATTAATGAATAATCAACAAAAGTATAAAATTCAATTAGGATTTAAGTAATATATTAACATTAGTATTTCTAAAGTTGTACTTCTATGCTCTTAAAGAATCTTGAAAAAAGAATGTGTTTACTTAGGTGTGAGTCTGGGAATGTGTGTGTTAGGAGGTCACTTATTACAGAAAACAAAAGGAACAGAGAAAAATTTGTCTGTGGACTTCCAGCCCCATTACAAGGACTGAATACACTGTCCAGCCAACATAAATATGTCCAGTCCTTCTGGTAAACATATCCCTTTAGTGGAAAAAGTGCCTTAAGTTAGTTTTTGAAAACTACATTTCTGATTATCAAGTAAGAAGTAGTAGCAAATTTGGAAAATCAGAAACATAAAAGGATGTTTAAATTGACCTTATAAACACTATTTTCACACTATGTTGTTTTATAGATGTATATTTTTGCAATAATGAGTTTAATGTTGCATAGGCAGTACCTCTTTCACTTATTCTATTCACATAGTTTTCCCTGACATGAAATTGAGTTTTTTAAAATGTTTTTTGTAATGGTTATATAATGAACCCTATGACAGAAATACCAAAATTAACCAGTCCTATATTTCTTGAGTTAAGGCTACTGAGTTTCTGTTTTCAAGAGTAATGTTCCACATTCCTTAAGAATGAACTGTACATAGTGACTTCCTTCCAAATAATACAGTATGCAAAGGGAGGGAGAAATGTGTAAAAAGTAGAAAAACCTGAAGAAAAAAAACTACCTCAGCCAGGTAATAAGATTGGCAGCAAGAATGATGACTCATCTTGATAGAGTTCACATTTGATATGATGTGGTGAAAATGATAGTCTGTGGTCTTCCTCACAAAACCAATAAACCCGGTCTAATCTTTACAAAAACATCACACAAATCCCAGTTCAGATTCATTCTACAAAGTTCCCAATGAGTACTTCTCACATTATTCAAGGTCATTCAAAAGCAAGGTAAGTCTGAGAAGTCACTAGAGCTAACGGGAACCCAAGGAGATATGACAACTAAACGTAATGTGTAATCCTGGAACAGGAAAACGGACATTAGGTAAAAACTAAGGAAAAATAAATAAAGTATGAACTTTAGTTTATAATAGTATATCAAAATTGGTCCATTCATTGTGACAAATGTGCAATACTAATTTAAGATGTTAATAATATGGAAACTGAATGCAGGATATATGGGAACTATCTTTGTAATCATTCTCCCAGCCTAAATAAAAAGCCTGTTTAAATATAATGTGATGAAGACATTAAAAAAAAAAAAAAAAAAAAACGTTTTCTAGCAATTTTTCCAATGAAAATTGCGAGAAAGAATACCATTTGGTCTGGAACTTTGAATATTGTTCCTCTCTGGAAACATGTTAACAAATTATTTTTCAAAAGTTAGTACTTTCTAGAATTGTACTTTCGTACAGCTATATGGACATCTTCATTATCACATCTACAGTGCATGTTTTCTTTGGAAAAACAACAAAAAAAATTGCTCTATTTCAATGACAAAGATGTCAGTCAGGGTAGCAATTTATTGAAATAGTTCATAGACATTTGTATTTCTTTTTTATATTTTTGTGGTCAGCAAATATAAATATGTTTTAATTTTTTTTTCTTTTTTTCAGCTTTTAAGTTCAGGGATACATGTGCAGGATGTACAGGTTTTTTATACAGGTAAAGGTGTGCCATGGTGGTTTACTGCACAAGATTATCTCATCACCCAGGAATTAAACCCAGCATCCATTAGCTATTTTTCCTGATACTCTTCCTCCACGCGCCACCCCCACAGGTGCCCAATGTACATTGGTCCCCCTGATGTTTGTATTTCATAAGCTATAAAGTATTGTTTCTTCTCTACTTGCCAAGTTTGCATTAAAAGAAAAATAGCTCTCCAAACATATTAAGGCTATTCATTCTTTATTTGTTTCAAAACATTTTCTTTAATTTCTAATTGCAGCTATGGTCCTTTCTGAAGCACAACAGACTTAAATTTGTATATAGGCTAATTTATAGCATTTTTATTTGCGAATTCTGATATCCTTAGGCAATCACAATTCATCCTTAATTTAAGTAAATTTCCATGTATTTTGTTCTGATTTTTATTTTATTCATTATATTTTATTTATAATTGTTTGTATTTGTATGTGGCTTATGGAACCTTTAATTAAAGATGTTAGTAACTTTGAGAGTGTTAAGTTTAAATAATGCTTATTTTCCTACAGAATCTGCCTCCTGCTTTGTTCATGATGTTATCTATTTTGTGACTGCTTTATTTGATAGATCTCTATATTTTTGTTTCAATACTAAAGTCCTTTAATTTTTATAGTTTTATTATACATGTATGTAACTGGTGATAAGTAGTATAGTTGAGTACAAAGTAGTTCTTATACTTACAAATTTTTCTTTCCAGTTCTCAATAATTGAGTCAGTCATACATTCATATTGGTGAATTCAAAAAAATACACTACGATTTTTACTAGATTTGCATAAAATCTAAAAAAGGAAGAATTGGTTTATCATATTCAATTTTCCCATCTGTGGACTTGATATGTCTCTCCATTTTTAAGTCTTCTTTTGAATCTCTCGGCAAAAATATTCAGATGAGTTCAGTTTAGAAGCTTTCTTGTTAAGATTACTTCCAAGCATTTAAATTTTTGCTCCTGTTATGAATGGACTCTTTTTCAACATTATATTCACTAACTGTTGGTGATATGACACCTGTCAAGTTTTGCACATTTACTATTTATATAGATAAATCGAATTTACATCTTAGTTCCAATAGTTTGATTTTTTAATATTTTCCAGAAAGAAATTCTTGTCATATACAAGTAATGACAGTTTTGCATTTTTCTTAATATTGACCACAAATAGTATTTTAGTGGTTTATTACACTGCTAGACAGGCCAAAACATATTTTAAAACAATAAGCATTTTTTGTCTGATTTTAATGGGATTGCTATTATATATTCAAAATAATAAATAATCTTGTATGTTGACCTTAATAATTGTATTAAAATGCTTTCTTTTTCTCTGCCCTGGAAAAAAATGGTCAAACATGGGAATCCCTTGTAACACTAAAGTCTGAAAGAACCTACCTCTGAAACTGTCCTTTAATCTTGTGTTATCAAAGGGTTTACAGTTCCTTGATCACATTTTTACCTGTCTCGATACCATTATTGAAACCTTTTAGTCTACCTAGAATGGCTTTGTTTGCTTGGTTCTTGCACTTCCTAAAGTGTTAAACTCTGTATGACATCCTCCAGAAAGCCTTTAGAGATATGCTGTTTCCCGTACCCAGCACAAGACTAAAACTCTTTCTGCATGGTCTGAAATATCTTATAAATAGAGTTAATCACGCAACACACAACTGTGAAATTATTTGCCCACCTGTCCCTAAACATAACCTCTTCAAGGGATAGGGACTTCATATTATTCAAGTGCCTATTGCCAGGGACAACCACAGTGGCTGACAAAATGTTTTTAAACTATTCTAAAGCAAAAAGTTATCCTATGCTGGCAAGGTAGAATTCTAAAGGCAAGTCATTGATGTTATGCTCTATTTGTCATGTGTCTCCACTTGGCTTTACTAATTATAATTTATCCTTCTGTGGATAGCTTTCATCCCCAGTTCTTACATCTATAAAAGAAGTTTCTACCAGTTTACTAGTTTAGTAATTACAACATATGAAGGATTTTGGAAAAATAACCAAGCCCTCATAACAAACCTATAAAGTAGACATTATGGTTTTGATTTTATAAATACGGAAATGGGCTCAGAAAGTCTTGGTGAATTAGAGAGCTCAAAGTTGAACCCAAGATTTTTCTGACTTCAGAGCTGAGACATGTGACTCCTCTGATTGTACACTCTTCCACTGTGGTAAAACAAATTTTACTCCCAAGAAAATAACTATTGTATCAATATAAAGTAGACCAGAGATCACACTCCCAGACTGAAGTCTAGAGAAAAACCTCTTGTGTTCCTGGAAAAAAAACCTCTTGTGTTCTTGGAATGTGAGAGTACACAAGTGAGGGGCCAAGGATATTCATGTTGAAGAGATTGTTTGGAATTATATTGAAATGATCTACTGAGCTCCAAGAAAAAAAGCTGTAGTAACATTTAATCAAGTTAATTTAGAGATTTACCACATAGACGTTTATTTACGAGACTAAACTACTGGCCCAGATAATTGAGAAGAATTTCTACTTTTAAATTTCTTCTCTTTTAAATGTAAACAGGTACTAGATTATTGAAATAAACTTTATGGTCTTTCTAAAACCTAAACTAGAAATTCTCAGATCATTTAAAACCACCATTTCAACTGTGAGAGATCACCGAATTATCCTGGTACCATTCAGAATTGACATGTATCACTGGAGTTTGGAACTGTGACATGTAAAGGAAACTTGTCCCCACCTGCAATCAATCAGTTTTCTCATTTTGGTCTAAATTGCCAGTAAAAATAACATTTTAAAAAATTTCACCTGATCTTCATATCTTGATCTTCTCAGTGTAGTCATTGTCCTTTCTGTATCCTAACTCTTTTAGAACAAGTTGGATTTTCTGTCAACTGGTTGATTAACTTAAAAATCCTGAAATACCACTGTTTCTCTAAATTTGTGTTTCATATTTCCATTTCTAATTTGCTATTGAATAATTTTTTCCCACTGACTTCTAACAGTTCCTAGGCACTGACAGAACTTTGTTGAAATTTTAAATCTTTGGTCAATTGTCTTATTCTATTTACTTTTTCTAACAAAAAAAAAAAAAAAAGAGAGAGAGAGAGAGCAGAATACTGCTCTGGAAAACAGATCATTTTATTTCTAATATATGAAGTTATGCTTTATACGAGTTACCTTTCTTATACTTCACTTCTGCACTCAAACTGTATCTAACATCCTGTTATCTATTTAACTATTTCCATTGACCTGGCAGAAAATTCTCATAGGAAAAAAAGATTTGTCATGTTGGATCAGATTCATGTTTCACCCCAGTCCACACTGTTTCTCTTACTAGAGCTAAATGATACTTTATCTTGAGAAAAAAAAAAATGAGGCTCAGGGAATACAGATTATCTTTTAATATGTAAAAGACTCTCAAACAATAGATAGAATATGTTCATTCCATGATAGTGGAGAGCTGGTCAAAATACAAGTTACAGCGAACCAGTTTTTATTTAATAGTAAAGAACAACAAGAACTATAAGAAATGCACTGTGCTGCCTCTGAAAATACAATTTGTCGTGACTACAGTTTTAAGCCCACTTGGGAAGACTGCTTTTCAGAGATCCTTGCATGTACGTTCGGACTGTAAGTTAGTCTGAACAGGACTCCTGCTCAGCTCTTGTTTCTGCTTGTCTGTGTCTAACCATATCTCAGATCTCTCCATGTGGTAGAGAACTTGGTTGCTGCAGGCCCAGGCATAACAATCCAGTGGAGAGAGTGTTTCTTTTTGCCCTTGGATGTTCATATTTCACTTCAGGTAAAGCCCTCAGGCCCTAATTGGTTCTTGAGCTCACTTCTTCAATCAGTTGCTATTGTCGGGTGGATGATTGGCTAACATTGGTCCATACCTGTGGCTTAGGAGGAAGGGGTGAGGCTATGATTGTGAGACTACTGATGGCATGGCTCATGGAAAGCAGATGCTAGGCAGATAAGAGCAAAGTAAACCAACACAACAGAGAGATCAGAGTAATATTAGTTCCACATAGATTTGAAAAATTAACATTGAAAGTAATTTTTCCTTAAGAACAAGTAAATAAAAAGTTGTTCCTTCCAAACAGCCACAAGAATTCAGATACACTACTAGAATTTGATTTCAAATTATTCAAGTTTGAGGAAGCACAGAACAGACTGAGCCCTCTTACTGTATACCCAATGTCAGTTGCTGCCAGTATTTAATAATATTTGTCCAAAATGTTTTAGTCTGAGAAGGAATTCCCATCTTTCTTTATCTAAACTCCTTTAAAAACTGCTTTAAAGCTTTTACTTCTCTGTGTGTCACAGGCGGGCTGGAGACAGGCCTAAGACTCAGAGCCTCTCTCTACAACTGTCAGCTCCTGCTCTGCTCAAACCTACTGACCCCGGGCCAACATAGAGAGAGGGAAAAAAAGAAAAGAAAAAAAGCAAGCCATCTGATTATTTTGGTCTTCTCCACCAGGAAA
This sequence comes from Macaca nemestrina, assembly GCF_043159975.1. NCBI lineage: Eukaryota > Metazoa > Chordata > Mammalia > Primates > Cercopithecidae > Macaca > Macaca nemestrina. The sequence goes on along the minus strand of NC_092131.1, from coordinate 22,664,729 downwards.
TATAGCACTTTGCTTTCAAATTAACGAATGATTAATCAAGATACAGCACTATTTGTGAGAGTTTAGGGCTTTGGCTGACATTGAGTAGACTGAGAATTGGAAATGACCCAGTACTAGAAAGCTTGACTTCAATGTCCCAGGATTTCTGGTAAGTGGCCAGGTTGAGAGAGGGACAGAGTGGTTGAGAAAACTAGAAAACACTGTTGAGTATTCAGGAGCTCAGTTTTTGACTGAGTAGTTTTTTGACAGATTGCTAAAGGGGACTTTTTAGAGCAAAGTTCCAAGTTAGCGTTCAGTGAAAAGTGCCAAAGTTTGTATTTAAGACATACAAGAGCTACCAAATGTGTTAACAGTTTCAAAGGTATCAAGAAAATATTAGCCAGATGGAATGGGGGTGGATTACTTTATTTTTATGGTTGATAATGGTGTCAGCAAAATACAGGAAGCTTTGTGAATGTAAAAATCCAGTTATACAAGAAACATAATTTGTTTACTGCCTTTGGATCCAGAAGAAACTGTTAATCTATTAAAATATTATCTTTTATTCTTGGCAACAAATACATAAACCTTCTTAGGTTCTTTTTCTTGCTATTCACTAATAGTTTTATATTCCTGAGTTGGTGGTAAATGCAGGTTAGATGGAGGCAGGGTGAAGTAAGTATGATGTCCATGCAAAGTAAGTATTATTATTTGTTTATTGACAAAAAATATTCAATAATTAGTATTTTATCTTTTCAAAAAAGCTGACGTTTTATGGCAAAATTTGTGGTTTTGGTGTAAAGGTTTTAGATTGTTGTTTTAGAAGGCACATGATAATGGTCTAGGACTCTATTTAGGCAAAATTTTTGAACAATTCTATCTTTTTAAGTACTAATTCAATATTATTCAGGTGCTATAAAATTCCAGCACCTGGAATTTTAGGCTTCAGTGCTCCACTTTTTCCATAGGGGTGAGCCTCTAAAATTGACTTTAAACACACTTAAGAGGGAGTCATATACATAACCTTATAAATGGTCTATCTCTTAGTATTTTGCACTGATCTGACCCAGGTTACCCAGGGCTTCACCCTTACATTGCAGGGTAACTTGGAAATATCTGGAGATGTGGTTTTTGTACAGATCAGGATATATTCTATATCAAAACTGCCAAATATAGTTTCAGTTTCTGTGATCCCAGCGTTTCATTCTACTAGAATGCAGGTAAAGAAAAGCTTATTTACAGCCTCAGAAATGTGGAGGGCTCCAGGGAACAGAGTGGCTTATGCCAGACTCTCTGACCTACAGTTGGACCTAGTTTAGGCAAACAGACTGTAACATTTGCAATTGGACAATGACCATGAGATGTTCCATACTCTTAGTATTTTTTTAATATGATATTAAGGTTTTGATACCCTGTAACATCAATGAGGAGTCATAAAGTTGCCTTTAACTGGAAATTTCTGAAAGGTTGAAAAAAGTGATTCCTAATATTTATACCCAACCTAAATTTACCTTAATATTTTGTCATAGTTGAGTGTATAGCTCCCTGAATTCGATAAATAAAGCATTACTAGCACCCTGGAAATCCTCTGTTTTAGTTAGGGTTCTTCAGAGAAACAGTAACAATAGGATGTGGGTACATTCTTTACATTTATAAAGAGATTTACTGAAGGAACCGGTTAATGCAGTCATGGAGGCTGACAAGTCTTAAGATCTTCAGGCTGAGTCTTCTTAGACCAAGAACAGCTGATGGTGTAGTTGCTGGCCAAAGGCCAGCAGGCTCCAGATCCAGGATGAACTGATGTTTCACTTCAAGTCCCAAGGTAGGACAAAGCTGGTGTCCCAGTTCAAACGAAGTCTGTCAGGAGCCATTCACTATTTCTCAGAGGAGGGTCAGACTTTTTGTTTGTTTGTTTGTTTGTTTAATTTAGGCTTTCAACTGATTGGATGAGGCTCACCCACTTCAGGGTGGGCAATCTGCTTTACTCAGTTGACTGATTTAAATGTTAATCTCATCCATAACCACCCTTATAGAAATACCCCATATAATGTTGAGCCATATATATGGGTACGCCATGTCCCAGTCAAGTTGACAAATGAAATTACCTATTATACCCTCTTACAGTAAATGCATAAACACACCACACACACACACACACACACACCCATAGCACCCACACATACACACCCCTACTTTACAGTATCTACATTTTTTGTTTGATCTTTTTCATGCAACTTTATATTTGTGAGAGTCATCCATACTATTGTGAGTTGTTGCAGTCATTTTATTATTAGTGCTGTACCCTATTTCATTTTGGGGAAATATACCAAAATATACTTATCTCAATTTCTATTAATGAGCATTTGGGGAGTTTGCAATTTGTGCTGCTCAGGCTTGTTATTTCTTTATTTATATTTATTTTAGTGAGCATCTATGGAAATTTTCTATAGGCATACACTTAGGGGTGGCATTGCTGGGCTATACAATTTGATTATGATAAGCATTAGTATATCTTCTGTAAACAGACCATTCATGCCAGGAAAACTTCTATATTGTATGTTGTAGCAGAATTTCCAGGATGCCTAAGTTTCTGTTGCTCAATCCTCTTACCAAGAAAATATGTGCATGAGGATAATCCCAAAGATTACAGAACAGATGTTCATCTCTCTGGAATATCAATTTTTATGTCATAAAGACCTGAGGTACCAAAGCCCACAGGCCAATGCGCTTATTTGGAGGTTATTAAACTGATATCATGTGTTTATGCAGGAATATTGCCAATTTGGGGCCCTTTGTCTTTTTTGACTAATTCAATAGAGTTACTTTTTTTCCAACTTCTTTAAGAATTCAAAATTTATATAAGTACTGAAATTTGTCAGAAATTTAGAAAATATAGATAAAATGAAATGAATTTTTAAAACATTCTGTGAATTTATAAATTAAAAATTTAATCATCTTGAAGCACTTAAATGGCCAAGGGATATATCCCTTGCCTCAAAATATACTTCTAGTTCCTTAGCATGGACCTTTATGATACGACCTCTGCCTTAATGTTTTTCATTTATGGCCTCATTCTCTGTGAACCACTTCTATTTCTAGGACTATTTCAGGTTATTTCTCATTCTGGGTATTGAACACCAACCGTCTTCCCTTCCTGTGAGAGGGTATTGCAAGCCCTATTTTACAAGACAGAAAAGAATTAGAGAGAGTAAGTCACTAGCAAGCATCACACAGGAGAGTCAAGTTCCAACCCACATCTGCTCTTTCCATACTGAATTATTTAGCCATTCCTCTCCATTACTCTTACTGTCCCTGGTAAAGACTTCCCTGGCCTCTCAAAATTTTAGAAGACATTTTTTCTTTGTGTTCCAATAGCTACCTGTGCACACAATCTTAATACATTCACTTTCTTACTTAGAGTGTTACCATCATTTTATTTTAAGCTGTATGAGGGTAGGCTCTGCCTTCTTGACTGAAATCTGGAATAGCTGCCAACAAGTCATTCATCATCTCATCTTCTGGTTTTGTTCTTTCTATGCTCTTTACTCTCTGAAAATTATATCAATGGTATGTTTACTTGTTTATTATCTGTTATGCAGGCCCCGCACTGACTGGGAATTTTACTGGCCTGCACACCACTGTTTCCCCAGCACTCACAGATGTGCTGGGCACATGGTAGACCCCAATGAATAATTAAAATAAATAAATAATGGGCCCTAATATATTTAATGGGTAAACACACTATGCACATTTATATTTGTACTCTTTACTAGGGCCCTAGATTTCATCCTCATGTAAATAAATCATTGAAGAGATGGGATATATATGGTTGTTTACCTTTTCAAAAAAGAAAAGGGCCGCAGTTCTCATGCTGCCCAAAGACCATACTGAATGCTTATTTTTGTGAATCTGAGATACGAGTGTCTTTCTTGACATTAAAATATTGATTATTAATGTAATTCTCTTTGAATAATGCTCAGTGGAAACATGGATTAGTTTGCTCGGGCTGCCACAGTAAGATACAATTGGGTGCCTTAAACAACAGAACTTTACTTACTCATAGTTTCAGAGGCTACAAGTCCTCAAAAGAGGTCCAGCAAGGTTGATTCCTGCCCAGGGCTTTCTTCCTGGCTTGCAGACCATCCCCTTATCATTTTGTCCCCACATGGCCTTTCCATATGCATGGAAAGAAAGCAAAGGAGCTCTCTGGTGTCTCTTCTTTAAGGTGGCTAATCTAATTGAAGCAAGCACCACCCTGCTGACCTCATTTCATCTTAATTATCCCCTTATGGACCCTGTCTCTAAATATAGCCATATTTGGGGTTTAGATTTCAATGTAAACATTTGGATAGAACACAATTTATTCCATAGTCGAAGGCACACTATTGCAATCTGCCAGACATTCCAGTTGTGATAAAATTCTTCCTTCTTGAGCTAAGTACAGGCATTTCATGTGAAAAGTCTTGTCTAAGAGACATTTGAAGGATTGTTTGATGTGTTAGAAGTTCTTTCAGTATTAATCTGCTTCAAGTACTCCTGCATGTCTGCCTATTGCCCCAAATCACTGGGTAATATGGGAGGTAGAATTTGTGGTCTTCTATGAAAGATGGAGATTTAACGAGCCCCAGAAAATTAGTCATTTCAACCATGTCATGGAGGAAAGTGATGAAATAGACATTTCTGGGTGGAATGGCGTAACTGATTTCCCTGAAATTGCTTACTGAGGCTATAAAAGCTTGATCAACAACAATAAAGGGAAGGGAGTAGGACTGTTGGCTTAGGTAGGATGCTGAAATCATCTCTTTATTTAAAGCATTCTGCAACTAATAAGGCCTTCTTTAGAAAACAGAAGGTTGTAAAAAACAACAACACTTACAAACACCCATTTTCAGCAGTACAATATTGTTCCATTGTAATCATCTCTATTTCATGACAAGGTTATTTATCACAACTTTGCTTTCCAGCCAATAAAGCAAGGCCAAAATAATGTTAAGTTGTTGTTTTTCCTCGAGGAAATAAGAACAATGAAACAAGATAAAAATATTTCATTTACCATGAGTTGTCAAATTATTTTCTACCATTTTTAGAATTTTAATAAAATATTTGAAATACGTTATCCTGTTATCTAGAGTGATTAATTTACCAATTCTCTTTCTCTTTGGACTAATAGTCTGTTATCTTTTAGATTTTTAATAATACTAAATTTTTATGGAATTTAAATGTTTGATAGTACACATATTATGAATTTTGTATTTTTATGATTCTTTAGCATTTAACACTTACTGAATACCTATTAAGTCCGTTGTATTTTATTGGGATATTCATAGGTAATATCTTGTCCCTACATGCATGACAAGCTGTTAAGAAAAAGTACTAAATCATTTACAAGACAGCAAAATAAATTCATATTGAGATATAAACAAAGTAACATTTAAATTACTATAATGGATAGAAATAACAGAGAAGTCTTCATGGATGAGGTGATATTTGAACTGAGTCTAGAGGAAGAATAAGATTTCACTATGTTATGAAGGTTTGGAAGAACAATTAAATTTGGTGATATTAAGTCATGAATTCCTGAAAGAGAATAATACACCCAAAGTGAATATAATGGCTTACCATGGAACTTGAATGAGTAGGGAGTGGCAGGTGAGATTTATAAGATATCAGAATCTGCCACCCCAAAATATACCTTTTTTGCATAAGGATTATTTTGAATTGATTATTTTGAGAAACAACAGACAGGATAAGCTCTGAATATAGAGTAGAAGTTACTCTTTGGTAAAAGAAATTTACATTTAGAAAGAAAATCTCCATTTGTAAAGATGTCTTCCTCTTTGCACCAGGAAAGAAGAATAACTGAATCACTAGAGACTCTTACCAATAGAGAAAGCGCTTAAATCTGCATAACAAACCTTACCCTTGTTTGCCCTGCTTTTCCTGGTGACCTCCCCATCACTGGCTCCCTTCTTTCTTTGTTTCAGGGAACAATGGTAATATAAGCCTGAGTTCAAAGCTGCTTCTCTGAAATTCACTGACTTTTCTGGGTATTACCAATGTATACATGAGGTATATATGTCATTAAACTTGTTTGTTTTTCTGTGGTTAACCTGTCTTATTAAAGGGGTTCATCCCAGCTAATAAATATGAGTGAAGGGGAAAAAAATTATTTGCTTTCTCCCTTACAAATCCAAATTTCTGTGGTTAACCTGTCTTATTAAAGGGGTTCATCCCAGCTAATAAATATGAGTGAAGGGGAAAAAAATTATTTGCTTTCTCCCTTACAAATCCAAACAGTAATTAGATGAAAGGCTGTGAAACATCTTAAATGCCTTGTAAATGAGTTTAAATTTTATTCAATAGACCAGGAGAAATAACTGATGATTTTTTTAAGTATGGGTAATCAACCATGTTTCATATAATCTTTAAATGCTAAAATAAAACTTTAACTTTTAATTTTAAAAAGTGTGTTGGGGGGTTCTTGTGGGAAGAAGGAAGAAAACAGAAAGAAAAGTCAGGTGGTGAGTGTGGTCCTTCATATGAGAGATAATGAAGGACAGTTATTCCAAATGTAAAGGTACAAACCTTAGAGTAGGCAAATGTGAGCAGGGCAGGAGAGGCCCCACCCAAGGAATGTCAGTCAAATACAGAAGGGTTGGGCTCTTGGCTAAACTCCACCCTCAAGCCTGGGGCTTTGGCCCTGGAACCTCAGCTCCATGGGAACTGCTGACCCATATACCGAAGGGCTGGGCTCCCAGTTAAAGTCTATCCTCAAGCCTGGAATCTCGGCCCTAAATCAAACATCTGACCCTATTTTTCCTACACAAATGATTGGCTTTTTGGCCTGCCCCACCCCCTATCCTGTGCCCATAAAAACACAAGCAACTGATGCAAGTGGTCAGGGATGCAAGCTGCTGAATCTCAGGGATTCAAGCTGCCAAATGCTGGGGATACAAGCAGATGAGTAGTAAGTAGAGAAGCAACTGAGGTTCAGTGACTACAGATAACACAGCTAATTTCCGACGGTGCAGTTTCAGAAGGCAGCCTAGCCAGAGACAGCTCGGCTTCAGGTAAAGATCTCCTTCTTCCTGCACCATCCCCTTTCTAGCTCCCCTTTCACCAAGAGCCACTTCCACTACTCAATAAAATCTTCTACATTCATCATCTTTTAAACAGTTCCTGTGACCTGATTCTTCCTGGACACCAAACAAGAACCCAGGCATCATAAAGGGCAGGTGCAGGAGGCAATCAGCCTGACCCTTCACTGAGCTATTAACACTTAGCTGTCCACAGACTACAAGCTGAGTGAAATGAGCCGCTCCAGTTCCTGCCCACAAAGGGGGTCAAGGTCAAGGGAACACATACCATCTCAAGGCAACTATAAGGTCATGGTCAGGCAGTTGTTCAATTGTCTTTCTAAAATAATAATTGGTTACACCTGGCATCAAGGAACATCAGTCGCCCAATAGACAGAAAACACCTGAAGCTGGTGATCAGCAGCTTTCCAATAAGATCTCAGGATTTGGGTGAGTGGGTCCAAGCATGTGCACTGATAGGCAAAATGGCAGAGTTTAACTGGTATATGACCTTTCTCTAGGAACACTCAACTGGTAAGGGGAAAATACCTCAAGTGAGCATGCACACTACTTCAGTAAACACACCGTGCATGCACTCCCCTCTTAAGTGTTGGTAGGCTACTGCACATGTGGACAGCCTGCCCCAAGGAAAAATCAAGGGAGGAGAGATGCAAAACTCCAGAAGCATGCCAATGTATAAAACCCCAAGTCTAAGGTCAAACAGAGCACTTGGATTGCTCAAGTCACCTGCTTGGCCCTATTCTTTTCTTTTGTTCCTGCTCTAAAACTTTTTAATAAACTTTCACTGCTTCTCTAAAACTTGCCTCTATCTTTCACTGTGCATTACGCTCCACAGATGAATTCTTTCCTCTGAGGAGGCAAAAATCTAGTTGCTGCAGACCCATAAGGATTTACTGCTTCTAGCATAAAGACCCCAGAAGACTTGCCAGAACTGGTATTCTCAGAGTCAGCCAAAAAAATCTGAAATATGAGACAAATAGTTGAATTTTCCTGGGAAATATATCCCAGCATTGCTGCAGGACTTACAAATACTGTACAGTGAGGCTGCTAGACTGGCAGTTCTCTCTAACCACCAAATATCCCAGATCCATAGTTCTCACTCATTAGGATGTATCAGAATCACCTGGAGTTGTTGTTACAACTCAGGTTTCTGGACCTCACCACCAGAATTTATGATTCAGTAGCTCTGGGTGGGACCTGAAAACTTGTCTTGTTACAAAATACCCAGGTGATGCTGATGCTACTCTAGAGACCACACTTTGAGAGCCACCAATAAGCAAAACATGGAGAATGAGAAACTATATTTTTTCAAAAATCATATACTTTGACAAAAATATAGGGATGTTTCAGAAGAATGGTCTTCATAATTTTTAGTAGAATAAAATAATGAAATATAAACATTCAAAAATAGAGGATTTATTAAGAGAATAAGGTAGCTAAGATTGAGTAACATGTAATCGTAAACAAGTATTATAACATTTAAATAAAAGACAAAATAGGATACTTTACAAAACAGGATATAATCTATGACCTCTTTGAAGTAAAAATCTGTTTCTGTTTACATATATGTACAAATATAGACACATAACTAGAACAAAGAACCAGAAAGAGGTATCTCAAAATGTTAATAGTAGTCATCTCCAATGTGGTGGGATTATGAGTTATATTCATTATTTTCTTTAGACTTCATATCTATTTTCCTAGCATGTCAATAAATATAACAAATTTGGGGTTAACAAAGGTATTTTTTAATATTGGATTCAGGGGATTCATTTGGATTATTAGCTTCTTTTAGAAGGGAGGTAAGCAAAAGACAAGCATCTTACATCAAAATTACTAGCTCATCAGGAAATAGAAGTAATTTTGATAGATCATATATTGGCCCAAAGGAATGATTGCATATCTGTGCTCTTTTTCTGCCATTTTAGGGATTCTGATGCAGAAAGACCTGAGCCAATAAGGAACGCCCCTCTTTATGTTTAATTGACCATTCATCCAAGCAGCAGAATGAAATTCCCAAGGGAAGACCTCACAGTCACAAATGCATGCTAGTCTTGAGGAGCTTACATTAATGCCCACAGAAAGTAGAAACACTCAAGGAAGAGGCTAAAGCCATAGGAAATAGGAAACCAAGCTCCCTGAAGGAAGAGAGAGAGAGGTATGGAAGAGAGACAGGAAAAAGCAAGTAAGGAAGTCCTGGGGGAGATTTAAGGTTCTTGTGGCACTTCAAATTATGTTAGCTTTCGTTTCACACAGGATTGAATTTAGCTGCCAAGAATGAATCTACTATTTCTTTCTTTCTTTTTTTTCAAAATAACATTAAATTTATTTCAACAGGCTGTCTGAGCTACTCCGTTTTGTTATGAGCTGATGAAAATCCATCATCAGCCAATGACAGACCCTGCCTTTCCCTCACTCCAATTTAAGGCCTGAGTACAAGCAGCTGCAGTATTCCTGTCAAAAGTCAGGCACGTCAATGGCAAGTCTTCCTCTACTAAGATTAAAACTTGGCCTCTATTCCTGCAGCCCAGAGTCACTCATCAGAAAAGGTGAGATCTCTTATCACCTTTCTCAGTGAAGAGCCATTCATTCCATCAGAGAAGTATGGTAGTATCCTGGAAGCCAGACACAGGGGGACTCTGATCTCATCTGTCTGTACAGGGTAGTCAGAACCAGACTTGATCTGAACTTGACCAAAAAACTATGGAGAAGAGTCATTGTTGCTTATGACTCATTGCCTGAACTGCACTTTTCTTGTGCAGGACTTTAGCAGCAGGAATTATCCCAAAATGCTATATCCTTCTCCCTATGATTGTTATCATATGGCATTAGTGTAGTCTGAGCTACCAAAATCTGTAGCAAAATGCTATATTTGAACTGCCTGCTTTAGAAATCTAGGTGAGGTGAACAACCAATAATTGAGCCCCACTCTCTGCCCACTGTATCTGAGTTTCTAGTAATAGGGCCTGATAATCTAGAATTTGGAAAGACACCCCAGGAGATTCTGATGCAACTACATTCTAACTACTGCTGACAAAATGATTAAGAACCTGAGTGTCTAATTCAGACAATTTTACAGCTTGCTTTTTTTCATGAATTTGGAAAAATTACTCCCTTAGAACCTTAGTTTTCTTATCTATAAAACTGGGATGAAAATACCTGAATTCCTACTAAAATCCTCGGCTTTCATCTGTACATAAACCACTCAAGCACATAGTAAGTCAGTAAGTGTTAGTTATTGCTATTTACTGTGATAAAGATCGTTTTCTTTATGTGCATAGCAGCTGGGTGAAAAAATGATGGACATTGAAGCAAATCAGAGTTCAGCTTTGGTCTTTGATATGTATGGCTTCAAAGATACCAGGACAAGTTTTGTTTTAGTTTAGTTTTTTTTTTTTTTTTAATCTATTGATTTTGTGCCTAATATGTGAACAGTTATGATTCTGAATCCTTGATAGATAATGAAGAATGACATAAATAATTTGCTTACTCTTATGGTATTCCTCACCTAGTGAAGAAATAAGCAAACAGCAAAACACACAAACACACATAACGGAATAGTTTCAGATACGAAGCCTATGAGGAAAATAAAGCAAAGATTTGGATAGAAGGTACAAAAGTTAGGTAAACGATAACTGTGGATAAGGTAGCCCCAAGCATTTTGTAAGGAGGTCACATCTGAGTAGATCTCGAATGAGAAAAAGGAGGTAGCTATGTGGACAAAAGCCTTTGGTAACTTTGTTAAGTGTAATAAACATGGCTTAACATTAAGGATGGCAAACGTCATCACTTGGATAAGGTATGTTTGCTAGGTATCCACATTGCAAAGTGACTATTTTCCCACATCTATATTCTTGTAGCAATGAGTGACTAAGCCCCGCTTCCTTTCTTCCAGCTGTATTATTCCAGAAGATGCCTCATTCAAATGGCAAACAGGCAAGAATAGTTTGAGAAGAAAAGGGTTGGATGGAAACCTATAGGAAAAATTTTCCATCCTGAAATTCTCTTTGGATGATCTTAAATTCAGGGAAGATCTTGACTGAATTATCATTATTGAACCCAGACAAGCTATTTCCTAATCCTGTTGAGGCTTGCTAAAGTGGAAATCCTTGTCATTCTTAAGGCTTATTTCTTCCTATCAATCCAAGTGAAATGATACATTCCACCTGCTCAGCGTATACTTAGGACACAGTTGGATAAACTACAGATATGGTTGTTGTCACAGGTGCAATCCCACTAGACATCACCTGCATGCATAGCAGAAACCAGGACAGACAAGGAAGAATGGAGGAAAATCCACATAAACCAAACTCTAATCATGAGTGTGATTCCATTTGTTCTTTTTTACTCCCAGCCCAGTCCTATAATTCTGAAATATTTTGAATAGCTTTCTTCCCCTCAACTATTGAATTATGTTTTCAAAGTACTAGGTCAGGAGTTCTCAAACTCTAGAGTGTATTGGAATCCACTGAAAGATATGTTAAAGCAGGTTGTCTGGCCCCACCTTAGAGCTTCTGATTCAGTAGTTTTGGGGTAGCCCCCAAGAAATTGCATTTGTAGCAAGTTTCCAGGTGATATTGATACTGCTAGTACAAGAACTACTCTTTAGTAACCATTGTCCTAGATTAATCATTTGGTTCTAAGTCTTTTAATTTAAAAAAACAAAGACTCGGGCCGGGTGCAGTGGCTCACGCCTGTAATCATAGCACTTTGAGAGGCTGAGGAGGGCAGATCACGATGTTAAGAGATGGAGACCATCCTGGTCAACATGGTGAAAACCAGTCTCTAAAAAATACAAAAATTAGCTGGATGAGGTGGCATGCACCTGTTGTCCCAGCTACTTGAGAGGCTGACGCAGGAGAATCTCTTGAACCCAGGAGGCAGAGGTTGCAATGAGTCGAGATTGTGCCACTGCACTCCAGCCTGGTGACAGGGCAAGACTCCATCCCCAAAACACAAAAACTAAAACAAAAACAAAAACATGAAGGCTCTGATATTGTGTTTTTATGAGTTTAAGTATTCATAGGTTATAGTTTGAATAAAAGAGATATGTGTGGCTGGATTATATTGGAGTCTGTGGGTGGTAAAGGCCCAGTAGCCCAGCCTCAATTTTGTACAACACTTAAGGTTGACCCAGAATCTGAGTTAAACATGGGGATAGATGGGGCCTATGCTGAAATTGCTTTGCTTTTCAACTTCTTCCTCTACTCAACCCTTCTCCCCTTCATTTCTCCGAAGGAATTACTCCTAGAGTACACCTCAATAAAATCCCTGCATGCAAATATCTACCTCAGCTTCTTAACTGGGGAATCAAATCTCCTCTACATTTGAATTGATGGTGTCAGTTTTGTGTGTTTTCATTGGTTAGTTTTAAAAGTTGCACAGAGTCTAAATTCTTGCAACTCTGAGATGCGGCAATTGGTTTTAGTAAAATGCTATATAAACTCATGTTCATAGATAATCCTAGTTTGAGTCGAAGCACTCTATGTCAAAATTCTATTAGGTTGGTGCAAAAGTAATTGAGGTTTTGCAATTAAATTAGTGGCAAAAACAGCAATTACTTTTGCACCAACCTAATAGATGATAGCATTATTTTTCCTCATATTGTATCTCCTGACAAAAATAAATAAATTTAGCATATCACTAAACTACTCCCCTCCACTCCTTATCTTCATACTGTATAACGATTTGGCCAGTTTAATAGTTCTTTTTGTTTTTGTTTTTGTTTTTTTTTCCAAAAATAAAAGAAAGTTGATGGCCAATTGTTAAATTATTTATCAGGCAAATAGATGATTTTAAGAATATATATATACACACATAAAGCATATATATATATACATAAAGCAAATTACACATAAAGCATTTTACTGTTCTGAACAACCCTTGATATGTAAATGCCTCCCCCTAGTACATATACTTAACTATTCATTCGGTTGGAGAACTTAGTGTGTGTTTTTTAATTGCATTCATATTTATAGCTTGCCTTTCAAAGATACTTTGGTCTATTAAAATTCTGTTTTATATGCTAGCCAATGTGACCTGTGTGTGACCACAAACCTCCCTAGAGAGGGAGTTTACCTCTGCTGTTCTTTCCTCTTTTTCATTTTTTTCCCTGAAAGCAGGTGTCACATCTGTCACTACTTGGCCCAGTAGACTGTGCTAATTAACTTATAAATTACGTCCATGTGGCATTGCCTCTCTCCTGTAAGGCAGTCCTAGTTGTTTGTTATGCTATGTTGGAACAGGGTTAAAGAGGGCCACCGATTTTGCATAAACACCAACCTAAATGTTTGGACACTGGAGAGCTTGTACTGTGTTTCTTTGTATTCCCCACTGTGTTTTTCCATAACTGGGGGTCCGTGTGTACGCGTTGAATGATAGGACTAGTTGAGGGAAGTATCTTTGAACACATTGTATAGGGTGGTTTAGGGAGCAAAAGAGGTCAGTTGTAAGCAAGATCACAGGAAACATGTAATCGCTGATGATATAGGGAACAGAAATACAACTTTTCCCTTTTGCAACCCAAATTTGACCACTGTGTGACCAATCCTTTAGCACTTTGCCAAGAGCCCTTTAGCACTTTGCCCTGAGTTGGGTTATAGCATTCCAACTAAAGCATGTACCCTAGGCGAATGTTTAGTATTTGATAATTATTATTGCATTTCTTCTTCAAAGGAACAGATTCTTTAGGGTGGCATTGGCCATGGGATAGAAAGCTGTGAGAGACACAAAATTGGGCCATTTAACTGTCTTTGCTGTTCTAGTGAAACCAATATGCATTTATGTATTTCAGCCAAGTATTCACATCAACCTGTTGAATGCAATCTAATAGCAATCCTCAATATAACTCTACAAACGGCCAATTGAATCTTGAAGGTCGACTTTTGGGGAAAAAGTAGGTAACCCTTACATCAGTTTCAATAAGTATGATAAACTTATTCTAGAATGAAGGAAGCTTAGTTCTTTTTCACCAGATTGCTTTCTTTGTAACACTTATTTAGAAAAAGGATTATGAAATGCCAAGGGAAGGGAAATTTTAATCATTTCCAAAATGGCTATGCATTAACCTTTGTAAGCAGTAGCTACAAATTAATATCTCGTAGTCTAAGTTAACATTGAAAAAAAAAGAAGCATAAGTACAGCAATTATTCTCTTATTGTACCAGGAAAACAGTATACTGGTCTTTATATATCATTTGTACTCATGGAATCCAGGCAATATTGCAGAAATAATCAGCCAATATGCAAATGCTCAAAGAGTCTGCCTAACTCCATTTGGATTTAAAAATAATTTATTTGAGAATCAACTATTTTTCTGCCGTGATATTTTTCAATGCTTGTTGAGTTAATCTTTTAAGAAGGAATTAACATATGAAGATAGAAGTATTCATCAAGGCTAATTTTGAAACCCTGTCATATTTGACAAGATTTCTATCAATTAAGTTGTCTATCACAGGCAACCCCAAAATCTAGTGACATTAAATTATAAAAGCCACCAATCTAATCCACCTTATTTAGCAAATTCTTACTTATAGTGTACCACATTAAAAAAAAAAAAAAAAAAAAAAGAAGTAGAGGTAGTACAGTAGAGTGTAATCTGAGCTGAGCCAGGAAAGAGCTCTATAAACAAAACTGAATCACCCACACTCTCTAAGGCTCTATTTCATTTCAAAACTGGGTATAATAATAGCTACTCCAAGTTTGTTGACTTACTTTGGGAAATTAATACAATAAAGCATTTCAAATATTGTAACCAGATTTATGAAATTATACAAATACAAGTCTCTGCCAATCTACCAATGTTATAGTTTTCAAACCAGGGAATTTTATCATCTACAAAAACATACATTTTGTAAAGTTTTACTTTTAGACATTTTTTACACACATATTTCCTTGCAATCATACTTGATATGATTTGGTTCTGTGTCACCACCCAAATTTAATCTCAAACTGTAATCCCCATATGTCAAGGGAAGGACCTGGTAGGAGGTGATTGGATCATAGGGGCGGTTTCCCCCATGTTGTTCTCATGATAGTGAATGAATTTTATACATGGCAGTTTCCCCTGCGCACGCTCTCTGCTGCCACCTTGGGAAGAAGGTACTTGCTTCTCTTCACCTTCTGCCATAATTCTAAGTTTCCTGAGGTCTCCCTGGCCATGCAGAACTGTGAGTCAATTAAACCTCTTCTTTTTATGAATTACCCAGTCTTGGGTATTTCTTTATAGCAATGTGAAAACGGACTAATACAATAATTTTTATCCTAAAGATTTTCCCTCCTTAACAGTGAATATCCCTGATACTCTCGATGAGTTTGTGATAAACAGGCAGTAAGGTTTGATCTTCAATGATAACTGAATAATTTGAAATTGACTTTATTGCATAAACTATATAAACCTTAGTGCTCTAAATATTTTAACATCTTGATGACTTTGACAATATAATATTGAATCTATTTACTCTACCAAATTAAATCTTTACTATATTATTATTCCAGTAATCATGTTCACAATAAATGTGCCTATGGGACTTTATATACTTCGTTTTTTTTGCAATTTCTAAGTCCATGAGTGTTTCAAAAGAGCAAGTTTTAGAAATAAAACAACAAGATAATTAAGGTAAAAATTCAATTGCCTAACAGTGGCTACCATTTTGAAATGAAGATCAGCAGTATAAACTAGTAAAAATTTCAAATTATTAAATATTTTAAGAAATTACAATTATGTTGTTTTTTAGCATACTCACTCAATCATGTTCTTAAGTAGAAGACTTTGGAACATCCTTTCATTAGAATGTAAGGATGTGAGGGAGAGCTGGCAGTGACATGTCACCTCATTGATCGCCGGAGTTGATTTGGCTAATCTGACTGGTTAGGCAAGTGTTCCCTTCCTTCCTCACCTCTCCATGTGCATCCCTTCCAAAGCTGCATGCTTGGTTGAAGAGGATGACCATCTCTAACAGAGGAGGGCCAGTCTTCACTCAAGGAATACAAGTAGCTCCACTCCCCTGCTAGAACCTTCAAACAAGCTGCCATAATTAGAATCTAAGAACGATGCTGATATTGCCAGGTTATCAAGTGAAGCTTCCAGGAATGGAGCACCAAAGTAAGCCAATTTGTCCTAGGGAATATAAATAAACTTTTGAAAGTAGTTGTTTATGTTTAGCTTGTTTAATTTTAACAAGTTTTATCTTGGTGAATCCCTGAGATTTGGAAGCAATAGAGAACGAAGTACTCTTGTCCTTTCATCTTTATTTTCCCTTAACATGCCCATTTCTCTAGTTGTCTCCTCTTTACATAGTTAGTGATGAGGAATTACTAGGAGTTACTCATAAGTTACTATGATTCTTCATGATTGAATATGGCATGCATGTACTTGAAAATGGAATAATGCCTTAGTGGAATGTCTTGGCACAATTCCTAGTACAAAAGGGTGCCAAGTGTAACTTTTCCTATTGTCTCTGAAAAACAAAACAAGAAATGCCAAGTATTCACCCATTCTAGGGTGAGGTGTTAGCTCACATAGGCATAGAAGGGAACTTTTAATTCTATTATTAAAATTAAGGCTGGACAAAACCAGGATATATGGTCACCCAACATTATTAAAAACTAATTTTGCAGCCTTTGCTTATTTTCAATGTTGCAGATGTTATAAAGGGTGAAAACTGTACCATTTAAAGTCTCAGAGATCAGAAAGAGAAGACCGTTTGGAGACAGAATTACTAACGTGCTTTCAGTCTCCTGTCACTTAGCGGGTAAAGGTAAGACTTGTGCTACTCCTTTACCTTAAGCCAAGAGAAATAGAAAGAGGTAAACAGGTGTCAAGGTAACCAATTTGAATGTCTTGCTGGTGTCCCCTGGAGAAACTGGTGTTTGACCATTGCTGGAAGAAATCTAAAAGGAGAAGTTGGTTATAACTGGAAGATCCAAGAGCAAAAGGTACACTAGAGTAAGTTGTTATCCAAAGGCAGCAGAACAAGGGTCATGTTTCCAATAAACCAGGTATAAGCACCAGCGAAGGCAAATGAAACCCCATCCTAACAGAGGATAGGCACCTAAAACCCCAGGGCCAACACCGTGGGGACACTTAACATTGGCTAGCTAGACAATTTCTGGCTTGTGTCAAAAGAAACAACAGGAGGATTCCTATGGGGATACAGCAGCAACCCACAAAAGCATCCACCACCCACTGACAACAGATGAATATGGTACTAGTCATGTATGACGTTTTCTGCTTTTTCCCTCATCTCTGAACCCCTGCTGCCCATCCCTGTGCAAATCTACAGCAGAGTTAGTGAATAAACAGAAGATGAAATGAGGAGAAAGAAGCCAACCATGCATCCTCTTGTAGTGCAAATTCCAAGGATTAAGTCAGCTTAGCCCAGCACTTGGCTCATAGTAGACACTCCATCAAAGTTAATCGAATACATTCTTCTTTCATTTTCATCCATTTTGTCTTTGTTGGATGCTTTGCCTTTATATAATTTTTCATCATTAATGTTATTTTTGTTATCCTCATCCTTTTTTATTTAAAAAGAGGAAATAATGCCAGTAAAATTATTGAGTCTTCTTAGAGCATCATTGTCTGCCTTTCTGACTATCTAAAGCTGGATGAAATCCCACAAAAGCCTGAAATGTCATGAGAAGGCCAAGTTTCCATGAGAAACACTGAATCAAAGAACTGTGAGTTGGGATGGAAGGATCAAGGAATGAAGGTGTTTGTAGATCCTATATAATTAGGCTATTGCTCCCTGTCAAACAGCTTGTCAGAGGTGAGGTGCTGAGCAAGGATGCTTATGGGCAGGTAAAAACAGTGGTGGCCCTGATTCTGTTGCAACTTAACCTGATAACGATTAAGCAACTTAACCTGATGATGAACTATGGCTTGAAACTTTTCTCCTTCATCCTCTGTGGTTCTTTTCCCAGCTCAATTCCACCCCTCAAAGTATCTTAGCTAAGACAATATTTAAATGTATTACCTGAGGGAGGAAACAGGGCCAAAGGAAATGTTGGCAGGGCCAGAGCCAGGGCCTGGGCCAGCATGGTTATTTGGTTCTAAATCTATTAATACAAGGAAGATTGACATAGACCAGCAGGGCTTCAGCCTCCTCACAGAACTGTGAGTCTTTAGATTATGCTCAGATGCACAGCTAAAAGATGATACACTGGCTCACGCCTGAAATCCCAGCACTTTGGGAGGATAAGGCGGGTTGATCATGAGGCCAGGAGTTCAAGACCAGCCTGACCAACATGGTGAAACCCCATTTCTACTAAAAATACAAAAATTAGCTGGGCATGGTGGCACACACCTGTAATCTCAGCTACTCAGGAGGCAGAGGCAGGAGAATTGCGTGAACCTGGGAGGTTGGAGGTTGCATGAGCCGAGATTGCACCACTGCACTCCAGCCTAGGCGACAGAGCTAGATTCCATCTCAAAAAAAAAAAAAAAAAAAAAAAAAAGATGATACACACATTGTTAAATATAAGTGCCAGCAATCACTTGGAAGTTCTTGTTGGTTCCACTTATTATAGATTCAATAGCCCCAAAAAAATTATAACAAGAAATAGGTTTTCATTCCTTTTTCAGATGTTAGGCATAATAAGACAGGTCCCAAGGCAGATGGTTTGGTATAATGGCTAAGAGCTTGGGTTCTGGATGGAGACTGCCTGGGCTCAGCTCCAGGCTTGCATCACTTACTCTGTGTCCTTGAGGAAGTGGCTATCCTCTCTGAGCTTCGTTATCTGCAACAGTAAATAGAGATGATCATACTGTTACAAATCACATAGGGTTTTGTAAGAAATTAATTGGGTAACAGAGTTAAGTGCTAAGACTCAGTAATCACTAGTTCTAATCATTACTTACAATTCAATCATTATTTTAACAATATACTATAGTGGTACTATACTTGCTTTTTGTACTATGTCTAGTGGTTAAGAAAATATATCAGCCGGGTGCAGTGGCTCACGCCTGTAATCTCAGCACATTGGGAGGCCAAGGCAGGTGAATCATGAGATCAGGAGTTCAAGACCATCCTGGCCAACATGGTGAAACCCTGTCTCTACTAAAAATACAAAAAAATAAGCCGGGCATGACAGTGGGTGCCTGTAATCCCAGCTACTTGTGAGGCTGAGGCAGGAGAATCTCTTGAACCCAGAAGGCAGAGGTTGTAGTGAGCCAAGATTGCACCACTGCACTCCAGCCCAGGTGACAGAGTGACACTCTGTCTCAAATATATATATATATGTAAAATATGTATAACACATATAATATATATATTATATATGTATATCATGACAGCAGACAGATCTGTGATTTGAAAACGTGACTTTGCAACTAACTACCTTTCTAATCTTATTATGAATAGTCTAGCCTTTTTTGACCCCAGTTCCTATATCATAAGGTATTGTGGGATGGAAATAAGAGTGCATATAAATGATTAACAGTGACTAGTTTGGAAAACTTCAATGCATCTCTTTCAGCCTGGTTATCATTGATATTGCACATGTTCTTCAGAAAGCACTATTAATGGTATATTATGACAGGGAAAATAAAAGGTGTGTTTTGTAAGTTAATAGTTTT
The DNA here is from genome assembly GCF_043159975.1 of Macaca nemestrina. Classification (NCBI taxonomy): domain Eukaryota; kingdom Metazoa; phylum Chordata; class Mammalia; order Primates; family Cercopithecidae; genus Macaca; species Macaca nemestrina. Next base: position 22,645,077 of record NC_092131.1, on the reverse strand, counting down.
GAAACCCCACAGAAACTGAAAGCTATTGGAGGAACAGGATTACATTTCAGAAGGATTACATCAACTTAGCATTATGTTATTTCAAGATTCAGAGTCAGTCTTCAGCAAAATTATAACTAAGACAAAAGTGTCCATAATGATCATGCTTTCTTTTCTCCCCTTTCCTTTAAATATCAAGGTCCTTTTGATTCTTAGTTACTTCTCTGGGAAAAAATAATTTGACCCACTAATCCACCAAAAGGTACAATAATGGTTAAATTCACAATTTGATTCTGCCCAGAGGACTTGGGTTTGATAAAAACCTGATGTCTGTACTAAAAGTTTCAAATCTTTATCATGTAATTTGAGTAATCGGTAAGGCAGATGGGGAAGTATTATAGGGGAAGGAGAACACTTCTTAAAACCTGAGGTTATTGGGATAGTAATTCCTTTCTTAGACCCTAGGTAAGACTTATCCCAATTTAGATCTTTGTAAAAAAAACTTAAAATTAATTCCACTTTTTGTCCTTAGTAAAAGAATCATGATTTTTCACTAGTTCTTTTATGCCCAAATGATAGCCTACTTTTGCCAGCCTCTCTTGTAGTAACAGCTGGACAAGAAGTAGTAAGCAGAAGCTGTTGGGTGAAACTAGGCTGGAAGACTCCTCCAGTGAATGGATAGATGGTCTGTGCATTTTTGGCCCCTCTTGTTATCTTCTTCCTGCCTCTCTGCCTGGAACTCTGTTGTGAGAGTTGGAGGGTCAACAGCCACAAAGTAACAGTAAGGATTGAAGCCATGCTTGAAGGATGCTAGAAAAGACAAGAAGTTGCCTGAACATGGAGTCACCATACCTGATCTTGACTGTGTTCTTTCAAATTCCTTTTATGTGAGAGAGGAACAAATGTATCTCTTGTTTAAGCCACTGCTATTTCTGAATTCTAGGAGCCAATGCAATTGACAGAAGCATTTTACCCACATTTTATGTGTGATGTCACAACTGAAGCTGGCTTGGGTGTAAAACATAACTTTCTGATTGGGAAGCAAAGGAACAAGCTAAGGGATGGGACTGAGCTACAGTGGCTGTCCATATAAGACACAGCAGCAAAGGGCCTAATCAGTCCCTCGTGACATAGTAATCTAGGCAACCAGGAAATATGCAGAAGACAGGTAGGCAGTAGCAATAGTTGCTGAAAATGTGACGCTACATAAAAAGCCTACTGTCAAGGAATAGAACTTTGCTGGGATATGGTGTATTAAAGATGGCCACAAATTATTTGAGATATCTCCCTTCACGGAGAGGAGACTATATTTTTTCCTCTTGAATCTGGGCAGGCTTTTGATGATGTCTCAGTTCCAGGTCTCAGCCTTAAGACACTGGTAGCTTTTACTTCTCAACTCTGAGAAGACTTTTATTCTTAGCGCCCAAGCTGCCTGTAGGAAATCTATCTACTCTTCTAAGAATACCATATGGGAAGGTCATAGATGACATGGAGAAGGAAGGGCCCAGCCCAGCCATTCGGCCAAGCAGTCATCTCTGGCAACGTGCCTGGCAACTGAATCATGCAACCTTAGACCCTCCAGGCTAGCTCAGCTTCCAGCTAAATACCAAGCCAAGACCATGTGGAGAAGAATTGCCCAACCAAGCCCTACCTAATCTCCTAACCCAGAAACTCATGAAATATAATAAAATGGTTATTGTTTTAAGCCACTGAGAGTTGGGGATACTTATAATGCAGTTATAACTATAACATGGGGTAAGTGAACCGCCAAGAGCTAAGGCTCAAGACAGGACCCTGGATCTCACTGAAAAAACCAGAAAACTAGTAAAACTAATTTGGTGGTATAATTCTGTTTGGGTCAACTGGACTGGAAAAGTGCATTTTTATTTTGTGGATACATTGTTTTTCAATTAGCCTAAAAGGCACCAGAGCCTAGACCAGGGAGAGCATATGTAAATAAGTACATAAAAGAAACACAAGAACCCAGCATAAGTATCCAGTATCTGAGAAAATGACAATGACAAGGCCACAGACCCCAGAAAGGAAATTCTACAAGATATGGATGAAGAAATGAGACAAGCCTGCACTGGCCAATAGAAGCCATTAGTAGAATCAGCTGTAGGAACCCCAAAAGGGCTGAGGCAGGAAATAAGAGGCAACTGTTTAAGTATAAGAGATGGAATGAGGCTCCGTGTGGTGGCTCACACCTGTAATCCCAGCACTTTGGGAGGCCGAGTTGGGCAGATCACTTGAGCCAGGAGTTTGAGACAAGCCTGGGCAACATGGTGAAACCCTGTCTCTACAAACAAAACAAAACAAAACAAAACAAAACAAAACAAAACAAAAAAACAGAAATTAACCAGGCATGTTTTCACACACCTGTAGTTCCAACTACTTGGGTGGCTGAAGTGAGAGGATCACTTGAGCCTCAGAGGTAGAGACTGGAATGATCCATGTTTGTGATACTGCACTCCAGCCTGACCAACAGAGCAAGACCCTGTCTCCAAAAAGAGAGAGAGAGAGAGATGTAGATGGAATGTATCAGCAAATTAATTGTAAAGGTAAAGTTTACATTAGTAAAATTTAAGTTAATCTTGGCAATATAATTTGCATATTTGTCCCCACCTAAATCTCATGTGGAATTGGAATCTCCAGTGTTGGAAGTGGGGGCTGATGGGAGGTGTTTGAATCATGGGGGCAGATTCCTCAGGAATGTCTTGGGCCATCCTCTTAGTGATACATGAGCTCTTGCTTTGAGTTCATACAAGACCTGATCATTTTAAAAAGTGTGTGGCACCTCCTCACCACTCTCACTCTTGCTCTTATTCTCACTATGTGATATGCCCTGCTCCCCATTTGCCTTCTTCCATGATTGGAAGCTTCCCGAAGCCTCCCCACAAGCAGATGCCATTATGCTTCCTGTATAGCCTTAAAAATTACCCAGTCTCAGGTATTTATTTATAGTAGTGCAAAAACAGCCTAATACTTGGCAACAAGGCAATGGTTTCATTTTATTTAAATCAGTCAGTGAACAAGGATTTATTAGGGTTCTTCTGTCAGACAGGCCTCCTTCACTTTATAAATGCATGCCTTCGTTAATTAATCTAAGTCTTAGTTTCTTCATCAACAAAATATTCCCTAACTCCTGCCTCAAAAAAAATGAAATATATTAATAATAAAAGCTTTTAGCCAGTACTTAACACACAGTAAACTGTCGGTAAATATTAGCATTTTCTTAAAAATAATGGCATTCAAATGACCATGGGATGAGTGCTCCAGAGGAGGCTAAAATGGAATTTTTGTGCAGGACAGGGAAAGAGAGTTGAGGATACCTGAGGCAGTCAGTTGGGAGAAGAAGCTAATAGGGTATGAAAGTAACCAGTGAAACTGATTGACTTCCCTTCCCCTCTGTCTGCCACTTCAACCATTTTCTCACTGCTTGTTCCTGGAGGACTTGTTAAAACTCCTGAGAAACACAGAAACAGAGCTGCAACAATCCCAATCTCAAGCCCCAAGGATTCCTGGAATAAGGCAAAAAGAACAGTTCTGCTGTGATGTGAGAACATTTTGTTGGGTTAAAGTATTTTGTACCTATTTCCAAGATGACCTCTAGAAGCAGTGCAATGCTGTTTGACACCACTGAAGGTGAACTCAGTGGAACTTTCCAAAAACTGGGAGATTGAGCCCTAAAGTAAAAGCACCAAATGTTTCTCATAACTGCCTTGGAAAGAATCCCTGGGCATAGGCCGTGAGCAAGGTGGATGGACTGAGGCTGCTGGGAGTATCAACAATGGGAAGGGCTTTTCATCTGGGCCCAGAAATGGTCCATGATAGCCTCTTGTTTGACAGTTACTTTTCTATAAAAGAAATATAAAGATACAGGAATGTTTTACGAAACACGAAGTTGGGTAAGTAGCCAAACTTGGAGATGGAACAGGAATCTAGATAACAACTCCTGTGTCCTGGCCTTTTCTCTGTCTCATTCCATTTCTTCTGCCCTGGTTCAGACTTATTTTCTTTCTCACAGCTGAGAGTTTCCATCTCCTCAGCTCAAGAGATGGGCTGCCTTTAGGTATCAATCTCAGTTTCCCAGAAGATGGAACAAGGGAGGCATAATTTAAGGTTTATGTCCACTTCTATCTAATCAACAGTATTCAGAAAGCCCTAACACACACATGGCTGCTATAGACTAAATTCTATATCTATAATACTACATGTGAAATCTCTATTGTGACACCATGAGCACCATCTTTTAGGAATGTTACATGATATTATAGGTGTGAAGTCTTTCATTAACACTGAAATCCACATGAACACCAAGTACAAACTCAACTATGTTTGGTTCATATTATTTCAATTGCTTTCCACAGGTAGACCAAATATCCAAGCTATCCTAGCGAATTACTTGCAATGAAGGGTTGTCTTGTCAATCTTTGTCACTTTTTTGCTTTTCTTCTATCTCAACTGATTTATTTATGGCAGTTAATTCTTTTTTTTTCATATTACTTAAGAAAATGATTAAATAGGAAAACATGAAAAAGCACTTTCTTGTTTTCTTTCAGCTTTGCTTATCTTTATTGTAATCCATATGTTGGAATGACTTACTTGTCATTTTATTTCGTGTACTAGAAGGCTCTCTAATTTGAAGCTACTTCAATCTAAATCTAAATCTAAAAAAATTTTCTCACTCGTAAGTGGGAGTTGAACAGTGAGAAACATGGACTCAGGGAGGGGAACATCACACACCAGGGCCTGTTGGAGGGTTGGTGGTGGATAAGCAGAGGGAGAGCATTAGGACAAATACCTAACCCATGTGGGGCTTAAAACCTTGATGATGGGTTGATGGGTGCAGCAAACCACCATGGCACATGTATACCTATGTAACAAACCTGCATGTTCTGCAAATGTATCTCAGAACTTAAAGTAAAAACAAATTATACTAGTCCATTTACAAGAAAGATGTTTGTTTGTTTTCCAAAGTCACTTAAACTGCTTCTGTGGTTTCACTGACGTGTTTGTAGTAAAAGGAATTCCAGACTCACTCATCTTACCCTGATGTGGTTCTATAAATCCAGACATAGCTACTACCTTTGGAACCCAAAAGTTTGTCCCAGAGAATCAGCTTTGGTCTTTTATTTAGAATAGCACCGTTGCGTATGACATTCGGGGCTTTCATGTGGTTCTATGTATGCAATTCTTCAAATGCACTCTCTCTCCTTGTTCTGCCAATTGAGTTAGAAAATATCCAAGCAAAAACTGGACAAGATTACACAAGATGATTCATGTGTAGTATAATGGTTTGAGACAGTGGTGTTTTTGAAACTTGTGAACTCTAAAGATATTTCAGCCACGATGGATGTATTCAATAGAGCAGTTCATTTTTGATTCAAATTGTGACTTTTTGTGTATTAATTCAGCAACTTGAGACCCTCCAGCAGCTGTGAGAAGTTGACGAATCCTAGAGAGAGAACAAAGTATGAATGAAGCACCACTTCATGATATATTTATGAACCATCAACTACCACATTCTTCTCCACTTGATAACACTCGAGTCCTTCTGTTTTGCTCGTCTGAATTTTAGATTCTTTATCTGGTTCATGTCTGAGATACAGGAAGCCTGAAATCTGAAACCCCACCCGGTTCACTCTGTCCTTTTCCTTTCTTTGACTATGAAGGGAAGCCGGAAACTTCGGTAACACCATGTTTCAATTATTTTTATTTTAGACCACATGGCCAGAGACTGCTCACCACTGTTTGACAGGATGTTGCTGTGTCTTCTTAGTGGGGGTCCACTGCTCTTCAAAGAAAGAGAATTGGATTCTTTTGACTCAAAAAATTGTCGGCCACACACATGCAGACAACACCTCACAGGGATACATGTCTGGGTGAGAACTTTTGAATGAGGCATGCTTTTCAGATATTTTCTCTTGTTAATGAGTGAAATGTGAGTTCTAGGTGTTTATTCTCCTAATATTTTGAAAGCTATAGATCCATACCCTTATCTAAAACTCCTGAAGTCAGAGGTATTTTGGAATTCAGAAATTCTCAGATTGCATATACTGCATGTTACATAAGATCCCAGAAAGGTCTGGGCAGGGCGATAGCAAAACATATTAATTCTGCATTATTATATATGTGATTATATATATTCTGCATACATATGCACATATATATAGTTATATACATACACATTATATATGTGTGTGTGTGTATATATGTGTGTGTGTATATATATGTGTGTGTGTATGTATGTAACTATATATATAACTATACCAAGGAGGGCAAAGATTAAAGATACCCTTATGTCCAACTTTCGTCAAGTTCACCACAAAACTAGTACAGGACAGGTCAGGTTTTGTCCCCACATAGGCTCTAACAGTTTTTATGTTTAGAGTGTTTAGATTTAAAAATTACAAGTAAGGGATTGTGTACCTATATTCAGTAAGTTTCAAGTACACTGTAGGTGTTCACAAAATAGTTATGGAAATAATGACTGGGTAAATGAATGGTGAATGAATGGTCTGTCTCTTGTAAAGTGAAAATTTAAGAGAATAAAATGTTTTATTATTTAATAGGACGTCCATATATACAAGCAGACTTTAAGGGGATAATTGTCCCAGGTGAAATTATTGTTTTTCCTAGGCTACTAGTGCATATAGCATTTGGGGTCAGTGTATTTGCTCATACTCAGGTTTCATATTAGACTCGGAATATCCTCAATTTGCCCCTCTCTCTGGTTACTTTCCTTACCTTTTTCCTTAATGTAGCCATTAACACAGGTTACATTTTCACCTGCCAAAGCACAGTATGTAGAAAAATACATGATTAAAAGTGCAAGCTATTCTCCTACAAAAACAACTGATTTTGGAGAGATTTGGCAGTGTTTTGTCATAAGAAATAAGTCTTTTGGTTTATGAAGTTTGTCACATCCTTTGTAATTCTCTCAGTTAAAGAATATTCTGTACAATTAAAGGGGCGTTATGCTTTTAAGATTTGTCTTATTGTATGTTTGATATTATTCAGAGAAAGAAAATGACTAGAACACAAAAGGATTCTGGTAAAACTTATGTATGTTTTCCTCAACTTGAAGAAGTATCTCACGCCTTAAAATTGCTTTTCAGCCAACCACTTTGAAACAGGGACCTCCCCTCTGGCCTGTTGACCAAATGAGTTATTCTGGGGCTATTTTGGATTATACCTCTTTTCTCAACATATTAATTAACAGTGCTCCCTCCTATTTTCAAAAAAATTTTTTAGTTTGGATCAAAATTATATAACTATGTGAATTAATAAAAATTCTCATAATTTTGTTTTAAAAAATCTCGTTGTTTTCCCAGCGAATTTATGTCTTCTCTTAACCTTACTGTTGTGTCACATGTTGGACATTTCTGGTTTAAGGACATCTCATGCTGCTGATAAAGGTATACCTGAGACTGGACAATTTACAAAAGAAAGAGGCTTAATGGACTTACAGTTCCACATGGCTGGGGAGGCCTCACAATCATGGAGGAAGGTGAAAGGCACATCTCACATGGTGGCAGACAAGGAAGGAGAGCTTATACAGGGAAACTCCCCTTTTAAAAACCATCTGATCTCGTGAGACTCATCCACTATCATGAGAACAGGGTGGGAAAGACCCACCTCCATGATTCAATCACCTCCCACTGGGTCCCTCTGAGAACATGTCGGAATTCAAGATGAGATTTAGGTGAGGACACAGTCAAACCGTATCAGTGATTATATTTGATCAAATTTTATAAACAACAGCCCTCTATGGAATCAATTAGCAAGTAATTTTAATTTATTTGTAAAGCAGAGGTCCTCTCACCTCCAATTAGAAAAAAACAAACCTCTGTCTTCACTTGCAAAACTTCTTAAAATGTGTTTTTACCATTTACAAGATCCTGCAATAAAGCATCAATGTCCCTGTGGAAACAAAGCTATTGGAATTCTAGTAAGAATGTCTATAAGTTCAATGTGACAAGAGGAATTGAACACTGCCAAGATGTTTGCATTGCAAGGCCACATGAAAAGGCATCTTCTTTCCTTTTAGCCAGCATGTTTCAGCATCCCCACTGTCTGCCAAGATTAATAGAGGTGTAAAAGCCTTGTGTTCAACACTGAGTCTATTTATTAAGGAGGAGGGTGGAAAGAAAGAAGTGCTGGGAAGTTATTGAGAAGCAGAGTTGCTCTGTTGCTGATAAAACGGAGAAAAAAATATATTTTTACCACTAAGAAGAAAGCAAAGATTAGCTACACAGATTGATGTTTCACTTTTATCTAAAGGCTGTACAGATACGTTTACTAGCATGATAAATGAATAAAACATTCACCAGTGGTGGGGGGCAGGAGTGGGCAGAGTAGCAGTAGCACAGGTATTTCTTTCTTTCTAAAAGAAAAATGATGTTGGCTCCCAAAATGTCACAAGGTGGCTTCAATCACTGTATCTGCATTTCATCATTAAAACTGGAAAATGAACCCATTGGCTAAACTTCTTGGCTCCCAGAAAGACATCCATTTACTACTAAACAGATTAATCCCCTTACCTGGAGTGGGAGACAGATAGATTAACTATATATAGATTTTACCATTAAAAACAACAAAATAAGTCTTTGTCCAAAAGAAGGGAGTTTCCTAAACATGGACTCTACATGGAAAGATTCCAGACCTCAACCCTCCACATTTGAATCTAGTATGATTTGCAGACAAGTATTGGCTAGCAATAACCACAATCCCATTAGCTTTAATGGCACAAGAGCAACACTATCCCAATTCTTCTTAGATCCTAAAATGTTTTCATGAATGTCATAGCCGCCAATGCATACAACAAAATGATTAAACAAACAAAACAAAAAATCCCAGCTCTCCCTCCAAAGAAGGTCATGGTTTATCTTTGTTTTAAAATAAAACACGAATAATATTCAAATCTTTCTGGCCTCCCAAGGGTCACATTTCTTTAGACCTGGAAAAGAAGATGGATAAATTAGTGATATATTGACCATGCTTTACTGTCTCAAAATTAGAATACACACTTTGTCATATATACATTCACAATTAGAATACAAATATGAGGGGTTATGCAAGAAAATCCCAGACATACAATGATCTCAAACTGAGATCTTTCAACCAAACACATCATTTTTTTTTAAAGGAAGAAACTGAGATGAATTAAGTAGCTGCTTATGAGCTAAGTTGAAACCAGAAATCATCTATGAAGGCTGTATTCAGTGCTTTCTCTCCTCTCCACCTTATACCAGAGTGGGGAAGAGATCCAAGTACCAATGTCATGAATATATCAAGTAATCAGAGCACCAGGGAGAAGAAAACAATGTTCACAACTAGAGAAAATGCAAAGGTAGCTCTGCATGTAAATACAAGAAAGACTAGAATAGTTTGATTTGCTTCTCAGGCACAGCAGGGAAATTATCTAAGAGGATGTCAAAAGTATGCAAATGTGATTGAGTGCTGAATGCATCTGAGAAGCTGGTGGTTGGGGTCTCAATGAACTCATCATTTGCAGGACTAAGAGGAAAGGTGTTCTTCCTGCTCAGGCATTTGCGAGGACGGGTGAGTATCAGAAAAGTTCAGTAGTTACAAAGGTGTTTGTGGTTTTATACTTGCTTTTCCAATTCTCCTGCAAAGATTGAAAGCACCTCCATTGGGAAGGCATTATGTTTTTCCCTTTCCAGACTCTTGTAGAAAGTCAATTTTTTTCAGTTGTTTTTGACCCCAGTAATATTCTGCACTGAAACGTATTCATGACTTTCTTGTCATATTTTTCAAGAAGAGATTAGGCCCTGAATAAATGTTGTTAGTTGCCTTCACGCTGGGGTCCAGTTATTTAGATTTACAAAAACTGTGAGCCATAAGGTGATTTAGAGATTATTAGCCTAGTAGGTCTCAAGCAGGAATGACTTTTCCCCCCATATCTCCAGAAAACATTTGGCCAAGGCTGGAGGCATTTTTGGGTGTCACAATTGAGTGGGAGTGGTACCAGCATCTAATGTGAGAGGCCAGGAATCTACTAAACATCCTACAATGTAATGCACAAGACAGCCCCTTACAACAAAGAATTATCCGCCAATTGTCAGGAGTGTCTAGGCTGAGAAACCCTTCGGAATGATTTTATTTTATAAATGGAGTGTAGGGAGCTCAGTGAGGCGAAGTCATACCTCATGATATTGAGCCCAATCCTGAACACCTGTGTCGTGACTCTCTTTGTAGTGCACTTTTATGTAGAGAGTGGAAGTACCATATGCTTTGTTAACTCTTTGAACTGGTTCAGATTTTCTATTTACAATTCTCAATATTTTTAAGAGGAATGAACTCCATCCAGTCTGTTCTCTCAGTTGGTTAAGCATCCCTGAAAAATGATTCATTCTTGTCTTTTTAAAAACATGTGCTGGGCGCGGTGGCTCAAGCCTGTAATCCCAGCACTTTGGGAGGCCGAGAAGGGCGGATCACGAGGTCAGGAGATCGAGACCATCCTGGCGAGACCATCCTGGTTAACAGGGTGAAACCCTGTCTCTACTAAAAAATACAAAAAAAAAAAAAAAAAAAAAAACTAGCCGGGTGAGCTGGGGGGTGCCGGTAGTCCCAGCTACTCAGGAGGCTGAGGCAGGAGAATGGTGTAAACCCGGGAGACGGAGCTTGCAGTGAGCTGAGATCCGGCCACTGCACTCCAACCTGGGTGACAGAGCCAGACTCCATCTCAAAAAAAAAAAAATGTAAGGAATATTAAGGGGATTAAGTTATACACCATGCCCTTGGTAGGTTCTCATGAACATCAAATGAAAATGAATACTGAAGGAATCATGGGCTAATTTGGGGGCCTAGAGAAAATTATATAAGCACAAAATATAGAGTGAACTTTTCTCAAACTTAAGAAAAGTGCATTGAGAGAGAAAAAAAAATCTTACTTTCTCAAAACAACAGGAGTAGGGAATGTTGACTCAAAGTCAATTCTCTGGAAGGTTTTTCCTAACCAAACATTCATAAGGCACAGTGTCGCTTCCTCCCTATCTCTTCTTTTTGGCTTTCTGTGTGGGGAAGATAAATATGCAACTCTTTTTATCATTGGAAGTTGAATAACCACTCTTCCTTGGTCTGCATGTGGCCCCAAAACTGTGTAAATTATTAGTTGTTTAAAGAAGGCTGCATCTCAACAAAATTATACTATTAGAGGTTTCAAAAAACTAGAGCCCCAGATCTAAATTTCCTGAACTCGGGTGACCTTGTACTTCTGATTATATTAAAATCATATAGGTCTAAAGTCATTCCCTCCTGTAAAGATTTAACACATTTAAGCAAATTCACACATTCCCTGGTGTCTCATAGTCCAGGGTTCTTCCAGGTATCAACTTGTTAAATTAGAAAGGGAGTAATTTGTCTTCTGTTTTATTTTTCCCTAAGGGTGACTCCTGAATATTATCTAGTCTTCCTTCTTTTTTTTTTGAGACAGAGTCTTGCTGCCACCCAGGCTTGAGTGTAATGATGCATTTTTGGCTCACTGCAACCTCCTCCTTCCAGTTTCAAGCGATGCTCCTGCCTCAGCCTCCCCAGTAGCTGGAGTTGCAGGGGTTTGCCACCACGCCTAGGTAATTTTTGTAATTTTAGTAGAGATGAGGTTTTGCCATGTTGGCCAGGTTAGTCTCGAACTCCTGACCTCAGGTGATCTGTCTGCCTCAGCCTCCCAAAGTGCTAGGATTACAAGCGTGAGCCAAAGTGCCCAGCCCTAGTCTTCCTTCTTAAAATATTATAAGTGGCCCCCATTTTAGCCTCATTTTAGCTTTTAAACAAAAGCATTGATTATTCACCTAAAACACATATCCCTAGTAAGTCTACTGATTAATCTCTTTCCCAATAAACTAGCTATCCCTAATTATTTATAATTAGTTTTCTGCAGAAGGTATTATTATTTAATTTTGGAAAAGTGGCATTTGCATAGTTTTCAAAATTTCTAAAACACTTTCTTTTTGAAAGACTCTGTATAATTTAACTAATCTAATTGTGCTCCAGTGCATAATGAACTAAAAATGTTTCTGATTACAATAATCCCATGGATAAGGACTGGGGGGCAGAGAAATTCTAGACAGAAAAATGCAGATCCCTGGTGAAACTCTACCCTGAAGCTGAAAAGCCTAAAAACATGGCCAAAAGTGTGAAATTATCACTCTGTTTTCCCACTCAAATGTTGCCTTTTCCTAAACCACCTATGGCCCTGCCTCATCCCATCCTGTGCCTATAAAAACCCCAGACTCAGCCTGTAGATGGGACTATGGCTGGACGTTGGAGAGAAGTGCCTTGACTTCAGAGGGACAGCTTGATGGAATACTTTCAAAGAAGAATCTGACCAGAGACAGCCTGACTTCAGGCTACACACCCTGTCCCCTTTTTAGCTCCCCTTCCTGCTAAGAGCCACTTTCATAGGCAATAAAATCTCCCACAGTTACCATCCTTCAATTTGTTTGTGCAACCTCATTTTTCTGGGATGCTGGACAAGAGCTCAGGGGCCATGAATGCAGATACAAAAAGCTGTTGCACTGGCCTTTTGCCCTCACTGGCAGAAGACAGCCACCTCAGTGAAAAAGGCAAAGGACCTTTTTTAAAGTTAAAAACATTAAACGATAATAGATGTATTACTTCTTTGTTTGTGGATGCATCTGTGGATGGCAGAGCTAAAAGAGCACTGTAACACGCCCTCTGGGGCTTCAGGAGTTGCAGGAACCCACACCTGGATGCTGCCACAAGGCCTGCATGGAGTTGGCTCCTGCTAGTACTAATATATCTGGCTGGTTCCTGGACCTGCTCACCCATGTGCTCCCTCCGAGGAAGGGTAGAATGCAGTGAGTCCAACTTAGTGGAGTTTGATCCCACTGGCACCAAAGTGGCCAGCCAGTTTCAGCACTCGTTTACTCCAGTTTCCATACTTGTTAGTTTGTGAGCTCCCTCCCGCAAGGAGTTGAGAGTGGAGAGCTGAATAAACAAGGCACCACTGTCACGAGTCTTGCCAAAGTCTCAGGAAATAACCTGCTTCACCGTGATATGCATGGCATTGACATTGTGTATCTTAACCCAAAAATCTTAGGCCTGGCAAACACAGAGAAGAGAATTATACAATAATAACTACCTATTGATAATCCAAACATAGCATAAAAATATGTGTCCCTAATGGTGTTTTATCTCTAACAAAGGATTAAATGCTTTCTCCTAAATGAATGCCATTATGTTTTAAAAGTTTGCTAATTCTTGGGCCGGGCATGGTGGCTCATGTCTGTAATCCCAGCACTTTGGGAGGCTGAGGCGAGTGAATCACGAGGTCAGTAGATCGAGACCATCCTGGCTAACACAGTGAAACTCCATCTCTACTAAAAATACAAAAAAAAAAAAAAAAAAAAAAAAAATTAGCCAGACGCGGTGGTGAGTGCCTGCAGTCCCAGCTACTCGGGAGACTGAGGCAGGAGAATGGAGTGAACCTAGGAGGTGGAGCTTACAGTGAGCTGAGATTGCGCCACTGTACTCCAGCCTGGGCAACAGAGCGAGACTCCATCTCAAAAAAAAAAAAAAAAAAAGTTTGCTAATCATCAAATGCATCCAAGATTTACAACTCCAAATAAACATTCAGGGTTAGAACTGGTCAGCAGCCCTAAGCAAAATAAAGAAATATTTTTATGAAATGCATCAAGGGTCATTTGTCCATAAACTTTGTGACTTCAGTATCCCATATATATCGCATGTTGCTTTATTTGATAAAGTTGTTAACATTTATTTTATTACTTATCTCAGCTTTCATTCATGACTCCAGAGAGATCTTTCCTCACTGCTGTGTCTGAAGCAAACTCACATCCCTGCCAACTTTCTCTAAGGATATTTCACTGCTTACCTGCCTCTTCAAGATCCTTAGGCCTTACATCCCTGGTGCACTATTTTAACTTCAGTGCCAAACACATAACAGCACTCAAAAAATGACTTGTTAAAGGAATAAATCTGAATGTCCCGTTTGATGTTGGGCCCTTAGAGGACAAGAGTAATATTTGTTACTTTGTGCATCTTTAATGCCAAGCAAAATGTTCCACAAATATTTGGAGCACACTTAAATAGTTCCTCAAATAAATTATCTCGCTTGTAAAAAAAAAAAAAAATGTTATTCTCCTGAGCCTCTGTTCTCCTATATAAGACCTTGCTTGTTTGAAAAGTTAAAAACATTAAACAATAATAGATGTATTACTTCTTTGTTTGTCGCAAAAATGTTATATGGTATCTGAGTTTGAACATCACCTATAGAATGTCACCATTGTATGCTTCCTAGACCCTACCTTCATCACATTAAATGTGGAGTGGTATCATTCGGCATGTTGAGCCTGGAGTCAGGCAGCCTTGGCTTAAGTCCCATCTCTGCCCCTTAAAAGCTGTTGCCATCATATAAAATGTGTAATTTCCGTTGTGGGTAAGTTTTTTATCATCAAGTGGAGATAATGTTTATACCTACGGCATGCAATTTACATATAAATATTAAAGAAGGAGTCAATATAGCTAAAGCACACAGAATAATACATAGCTCACAATAAATTCTAAATGGGTAAACCACAATTTTGAAAGCATTTCAGACAATGTTCCCACAGATGTATAAATAAGTAATTACAAGGCAGTTCCCACATTTAGATTTTAACCCCAAGGGGATGATTTAATTAAGAATTATCCTACCTTTATTCCCTCTGCGTCTTGCTCAGTGTCTGAAATATCACACATTCATTCAATGCAACAAACAGTCATTGAGCTCTTATGTACCAGTTACGATCCTAAGTGCTGAGAATCCAAAGAAAATCAGTGCTAAAATATGTGTCCTTGTAAAGTTCACAATAAATGGAGAGGACAGAAAATAAATTGAACAAAATAATAGATGCAACAAATGTAAATGAGAAATCTTGTCTTGTTGAGTTCAGGCTACTGTAAAATATATCATAGACTGAGTAGCTTAAATAACAGAAATTTATTTCTTCCACTTCTAGAGACTGGGAAGTCTGAGATCAGGGTGCCAGCACAATCGGGTTCTGGGGAGAGCACTCTTCCTGGTTTGCAGATGCCTGCCTTCTTGCTGTGTCCTCACATGATGAAGAGCAGAGAGAGACAGAAAGTAAACATTTTTGTGTGTCTTTTCTTTTCTTTTCTTTTCTTTTTTTTCAGATGGAGTCTAGCCTTGTCGCCCAGGCTGGAGTGCAATGGTACGATCTTGGCTCACTGCAACCTCCGCCTCCTGGGTTCAAACAATTCTCCTAGCTCAACCTCCTGAGTAGCTGTGATTACAGGCATCCACCACCATGTCCAGCTAACTTTTGTATTTGTTTTAGTAGAGACAGGGTTTCACCATGTTGGCCAGGCTGGTCTTGAACTCCTGACCTCGTGATCCACCTCCCTTGGCCTCTCAAAGCACTCTCAAAGTGCTCAAAGTGGCTGAGCCACTGTGCCCAGCCTGTATCCCTTCTTATAAGGGCACTAATCCCATCACAAGGGCTCCAGCCTTAAGACTTAATTACCTCTCAAAGACCCCACCTCTGAATACCATCACCTTGAGAATTAGGTTTCAACATAAGAATCAGGGAGGCACAAACATCCAGTCCATACAGTGTAAAATGAAAATGAATATGCTACCTATGGAGTAACAAGCTAAGAAGCTAGTCTACTTTGTTGGTGTGTGTTTGTAGCCATACTTGTGGGATTGTTGGAGTGAGGTTTAAGAGTAGTGACAAGGGTGGAGGGGTAGGAGGAGGCTGGTTAGGCACAGCTTTTGCCAAAGGGGTGGTCACTGGATTAAATCATTAAGGAAATCATTAAATCATTAAGAAAATGATTAATGGAGGTTTTTTTTGTTTGTTTTGGGAGGTATTTTTGGAAGTGGAAGCCTTGTGGAGAAGGTGCTTCTCCAGGTGGAACTAACAGCCTATGTTAATATCCAGATTTGAAAAAAGAGCATGACCCATTTCAAAACCCAATTCCTCAATTTTAAGTTACCATTAATAATAAAAAGATACAGTAGATTTGGTAACAATTTTCTGGGCGTAAAGATCATTAAATGTATGTTTTCAGTTTTTTGTTTTTTATTTTTAAAATGTTGGACAAGGGCATACATTTATCCTTTCAATAGCTTTCTACTTTCTTACCTAGTATTACAATTCACGTTTGAGTTTACCCTTTCAACATATTCATAGACCAAAAATCACTTTGGACATTTCTAGCTATATATATCCTAATGATCACACATTTTCTTATCACTCTTGCTAATGATCATATCTTATACACTTTTAAAATTGGGTACATAATTTTGAGGCACACAGAAGAATACTAGTGTTTTTCTATTTCCTATTTGTTAAAATATGCATAGTCATGCACTGTGTCATGACGTTTTGGTCAATGATGGACTGCATATAGAAAAGTGGTCCCATAAGATTACAATGGAGCTGAAAAACTCCTATCATCTAGTGATGTTGTAGCTGTCCATTGTCGTAACACAGCATAAGGCATTGCTCACATTTTGTGGTGTTTTGGGTGGAAACAAATCTACTATGCTGCCAGTTATATAAAAGTGTAGCATATAAAATTATGTACAGTACATATGCTTGATGATGATAACAAATGACTATGTTGCTGGTTTATGTATTTACTATGCTATATATTTTATCATCATTTTCAAGTGTACTCTTTCTGCTTATTAAAAAAGAGTTAACTGTAAAGCAGCCTCAAGCAGGTCCTTAAGGAGGTATTCCAGAAGAAGGCGTTGTTATCATAGGAGATGACAGCTCTCTGCCTGTTACTGCCTCTGAAGACCTTCCGGTGGGACAAGATATGGAGGTGGAAAATAGTGATATTTTGATCCTAGGCCTAGGCTAATGTGTATGTGTCCTTGTTTTTTACAGAAAAAAAAAAAAAAGTCAAATAGAAACAAAAGCTTATAGATTAAGGATATAAAGAAGAAAATGTTTTTGTACAGCTGTGCAATGCATTTGTGTTTTAAGCTAAGTGTTACTATAAAAGTTAAAAGTTAAAAAAATTAAGAAGTGTCTCAAGTAAAGATGTCACAGTAAGTTAAAGGTAAATTATTATTAAAGAACATTTTAAAAATAAATTTGGTGTTGCCTAAGTGTACGGTGTTTATAAACCTTATAGTAGTGTATAGTCATGTCCTAGGCCTTCACATTCACTCGCTACTCACTAACTGACTCAATTAGAGTAACTTCTAGTACTGAGGGTCCTATTCTTGGCAATGGCCCTATACAGGTGAAACTTTTTTTATATTTTATGCCATATTTGTACTGTATTTTTTATTGTTTAGATACGTTTAGATACATAAATACTATTGGTCTCCAGTTGCCCACAGTATTCAATACGGTAACATGCTGTACAGGTTTGTACCCTAGGAGCATTAGTCTATCCAATCTAGGCAGATGTATAGTATGCTATGCCATCTAGGTTTGTATGAGCATATTCTGTGATGCTCACACATTGAAAAAATTTCCTAACAATGCATTTCTCAGAAAATATCTCTATTGTTAATTGATGCATGACTGTATTTTTGTTGTATTTGTTGATTTAATTAAATTATTAGCCTATAGAATTTGCACGTCTTCTCCTGAAATTCAGGTAGCAGCTTTAGACAGATAACTACTCAAGGCCTGAATAATAACCCATCACAGCATATGCAACATATGAACTGATTATACCAATATTTCCAAGCTGTGAAAATTCTGATTAATTTGAGATATTACTTCATCTAATTTCATGACTTAGCCTATAGAGATCCTTCTTTGTATGCAAAATAACTTTTTGTGTCAATGCTGTTGAATCATTCCGAAGAGTTTTATTCAATGAAGAGGGATCCAAATTTAAGGTACAATTCAATTGGGTGGAATTATTTTATCAGACCGGATCCAATTGAGAGTGAGAAACCACACAGTAATTTGAAAAGGGAAAGTTGAATATGAAGAATTATTAACTACAACAGTGGAGTAACTATAAGAAAGAAAAAGAGAATGCTAAAGAATATCGGATGACTGAGAGAGCATACTCAAGGGAGGAACAACTTAGAAGGCAGAGTGGGATGTGGGAAGGATCCCCAAAGCTGAGATTCAGATACTGTTATAGAAGGTGAGGTTGCAATTCACTGGGTGGTGAAGAAGTTCTCTGGGTTGCCCAAACCAGAAATGTTTCAATCATCAGGAAATAAGAAAACAACCTTTAGGAGGACAGGCAGGCTGAGGCCCATAGGTGCACACAGGCTCATTCAGGTGTTGGATGTCTGTTCATCAGCAGGATGTTTCAAAGCTTGGTGTGCACAGAGTCTGTTTTGAGAGGACCACAGAAAGGAGATCAGTAGACTGGGGCCTGGGCTGCAAGCTAGTTTAGGTACTGCTTGCCCTAGAACAGAGCACCTCTAGAAGGGGTACAGCAGAAAATTGAAAATAGTACCACGTCAGAACCAGGAAGAGAACCTGCCTGCCATGTCTCTTCGTTTCTTACTAACGAAAGTTAAACACTGTGCTATTTGCAATGGATATATGTGTAATGCATTCATTATCATAAAGCAGGTAATGAATGAATGAATTTTGACCTGAGAGACAATCATGAATAACTAGGACAGTTGCCTTCAAATTGCTCAACTGCAGTGGAAATCAACTACAAAGATACCTAATATGCATTGCTCAGTTAGCACATGTGTAAGCTATAGACACTGACAGTGCTTCCTGACATTTATCGTTTGAGTGGATTTTAAAATATATGCCTTATTACACAAAATAAGAAAACACAAAACAACCTGGGTGGCAGTATTAAGAACATATGGCATTCTATGTGTCTGCAGCACAGGATGAATTCAGGACCATAAAAGTTGAATCAGAAAGAAACTTTTAGGAATCAGATTACAAACCATTTTATTTGTCCTGCAAAAGAATGTCAATTTAACTTTACTCTAAGAAATAGGGTAGATACCGTTTGAGATCATCAACTATACTTGCAACTTATTATCTGTATTGCGTCCAGCTAGATGGGATAATGTGACTAATTTTTACAAATGGAATTTTAAGTAATGTAATTCTAGGTTGTGGCAATTAAGAGTGTGTGTGTATTCTCCAACCCCATAGCTTGAAGCAAAGATTTTAAAGGTAGAATTTCCTAATGGAAACAACCTGGGTCCCTGAGTCACTACATGGAGCAGTAGAGCTGCAGAGGAGAGCTATCTGACCTACATTGGACTATAACTTTAGTGATAAATAGATCTGTATCTTGCTGGTTAAGTCACTGAGATGTAAGAATTTATTTATTACTGAAGAACCTCCTAGCCCAAAATTGTAGGAAGGAGGATAATGTGATATGGTTTTGGAAAATTGTTTTTTTCTCCAAATAAATGTAAGCTCACTTCAGTAAATTTAACTTGAATTGAAATGGAAACAACTAGCCAAAAATATGCGCTGTTCACTTTATCCCTACACGATGTCACAATACTGTTGAGTGAGGGCAAGGATAATATAAATGAAATGGTGTTAATGAATGAGAAAGTTTTCATGATTTGAGAAATTCAGATAAAATAAAAGCCCAAGATCTTATATGTAATATAAAAGTTATGTATATTCATGACTCTTCTTGACTTATTCACCCTTCTTTATGAACATTAAAGCAGATTCACAAAGATGGTAACTGAAATAAGCTTCCTGGTATTTGCTGAGATTTGTGATTACAGGAAGAGATGATGAAAGAAAATGAGAATGTCAGGGCAAGGTGCCTGTACAAGTTGACAATCCATGGAGAATGCTCATAAACTTCTTATCATGCATCTTCATGTGTGTTCTGTATAGTATTTGTTACATAATGTCATTATATTTATTGTATAAAACCATAATACATTGACATAAATATTCTATAATTTTTCAATATGATCATTGAAATCTGGAAGAAACAAGGGTATTTTCAAAGGCCAAGGAGATACAATGACCTGGGGCTGAAATCTTACCAACATCTGGCAAATGAGAGGTAGGTCAATGTTACAAATATTATTAATATTCTTTATTTCAAATCACATATGGTTACAATTTGCCATATTGCTATTAAAGTATTTCCAAGATCTTTATGGCTTATTAAAACAATACACTTGTGTACTTGTGAAAACAATTAATTATTTGAATGGTATTACATCAAGTTAAAAGCTCCTGCACAGCAAAGGGAACAATCAACAAAGTGAAGAGAACCTACAAAATGGAAGAAAACAATTTTCAAGCTTTCTATCTGACAAAAATGAATAACCAGAAAATATAAGGAAATCAAACCACTAAATAGCAAAAAAAAAAAAAAAAAAAAAAAAAAAAAAGAAAAAAAGAAAAAAATTTGATTAAAAAATGAGCAAAAGATTTGAATCAACATTTCTCAGAAGAAGACACACAAATGTTTAATAGGTATATGAAAACTATGAAAACTGTTAAACATGACTAATAATCAGAGAAATGCAAGTCAAAACCACAATGGGATATTATCTTACCTCAGTTAGAATGACTCTTATTAAAAATGACTCAGGAACTAACAGATGTTGGTGAGGCTGTGGAAAAAAAAAAAAAAGAGCTGTCCTACACTGTTGGTGGAAATATAAATTGCCAAGGTGGGCGGATCAAGAGTTTAGGAGATTGAGACCATCCTGGTCAACATGGTGAAACCACGTCTCTACTAAAAAACAAAAAATTAGCCATGTGGTGGTACACACCTGCAGTCCCAGCTACTCGGGAGGCTTGAGGCAGGGGAATCGCTTGAACTCGGAAGGCAGAGATTGCAGTGAGCCAAGACCGTGCCACCGCACTCCAACCTGGCGACAGAGCGAGACTCTGTTTCAAAAAAAAAAAAAAAAAAAAAAAAAAAATGGAGGTTCCTCAAAACACTCAAAATAGAACTATCTATGATTCAGTAATTCCACTACTGGTTATATAACCAAAAGAAAATATACCAATACGTGTAGAACAACATATCTGTGCTCCCATGTTTAATGCAGCATGATTCACAATAACAAAAATATGGAATCCACATAAGTATCCATCACTGGATGAATCGATAAAGAAAATGTGGTAGATAGATACAGTGGAATATAATTCAGCCAAAACGAAAGAATGAAATCTTGTCATTTTCAACAACATGAATTAAACTGAAGATTATTATATTAAGTGAAATAAGTCAAGCACAGAAAAACAAATACTGCATGTTCTCACTCACATGCAGGAAATTTTTTTTTTTTTTTTAAAGGGAATTTCATGAGGATAGAGAGTAAATTGGTGGTTATCAGAGGCCAGGAAGTGGGGAGGAAATAAAGAGAGGTTGATTAATGGTTACAAATATGCACTTAGATAGAAGAAATAAGACCTGCTGTTTGATAGATCAGTAAGGTAACTACAGTTAACATTCATCAATTGTGCATTCCAAAATAGCTACAAGAGAATAATTAGGAAGTGCCTAGGGTAAGAAAATAAAAATATTTAAAGTGATGGATATATCAATTACTATGATTTGATTATATGAATGTATCAAATTATATCAAATTATCACTTTTTTTTTTTGAGACGGAATCTCACTCTGCCGCCCAGGCTGGAGTGCAGTGGCGCGATCTCGGCTCACTACAAGCTCTGCCTCCTGGGTTCACGCCATTCTCCTGCCTCAGCCTCCCGAGTAGCTGGGACTACAGGCACCCACCACCACGCCCGGCTAAGTTTTTTTTTTTAATCGAGACAAGGTTTCAACGTGTTAGCCAGGATTGTCTCTAGATTCGTGATTCGCTCGCCTCGGCCTCCCTAAGTGTTGGGATTACAGGCATGAGTCACTGAGCCCGACCCAAATTATCACATTTACACCAAAATTGTGTGCCTCGAGTATGTATCAATAAAATAAAGTAATTAAAATTTTTATTTGGTATCATTAACACTACGATTAAATTTCCTTCTGTGCCTTTTCCCTTTGTTTTTCTACTTTAAGTGCTCTTTCCCTAACTCCATCGTAAGTTAAAACTCCAAAGCAATGTTTATAAAGGTCTCTAAATATTTACATATTTAGATTTATAAGTATGTATTTCAATAACGTAGTAATAATAACATTTACACAACATTAACACTATGAAGATGCATATTTCTAAGCACTTTACACATACTGATTTATTAAATGTCTACAATAATCTTATAATAATGGGTACTAAAATTATCTGCATTTAACATGTGAAGAAACTGAGTCACAGAGAGGTTAAGTAATTGGCCCAAGTCACACAGCAAAACTAAGCTGATACAAGCAGGATTTAAGTCTAGATAACTTTGACTGCAGAATCATTGCTTCTAGTTACAGAATTTGGCATCTTTCAGACTCTAGTAAAACATTAGTGACATTCTCACAAAATATTGTCATAAAAATGTGTATTCAATCATTCTACATCAAAGATTCGAATTATTAAATAGTTGGCTTTTCCAAAAAATGTCTATACTTTTTACACTTGAGACATAGCATCTATCTGAACGATCACATGTACCCCATACTTAGGTCATAATTTATTCATTGGAATAAATTATGTCATTTTTAATAATTATGTTAATTTTTGTTCCTTCCCAACTCTGCACTTTATTTAAGTCTATAAGATTTGTGACAAGATTTAAAATATCAGGTATGCCTTGGTTCAGTTGGTTATTTAATATTTGTTTTTTAAGGAGGGGTCTTATATAGAATTTGAAAGCAGATTTCCACATTAAATTATTAGATTAAACCAGCAATTGTGATGGTTCAAATGCTTTATCTAAAAGGATATTAGTCAGGACAGGCATCCTCTAGTTACATAATTGTATGGCAATGTGACTTGTGTGTGTGTGAGTATATGTGGCTGTGTGTGTGTATGTGGATGTCTGTATTTGTATACTTCTTGAAGAAAAATAGGAAATAAAGAGTTGACCAGCTGGATACACACACACACACACACCCCAACACACATGCACACACACAAATTAAAATAATTAAGTAAAGAGGAATGAAATCTTTAGAAGCAGTAAATATCTTGTGCCAAATTGGGATGGGAGTTAGGGGCAGAGATTGGGAGCATATGGTGAAGTGGAGCTTCTCAGTTGATGTATTAAATTTTTTCAAGTAACTTGTAAGTTTGCATTTTAATATTGGGAACAGCTTATGCTGGGTAAATAAGTTGATATGCATCAACTATTACATCAACAATTCATCGAAGAGACTGGGGTATTAGAGCTAAACTTAATACCTTTTCTACTATATAAAAAATGCTCTTTAATAGCCTTGGGGTGCTTACTTTTAAGCAAGGGAATAATGACCAAATAACTGTGGCCTAAAAAAAAAATAATAAGCCATAGAGAAGATAGATATTACTGAATAACTTGCCATTTCCTTTTCAAAATGAAAATGATTGTAGGTTTTTATTGGTTTAGTTTTCATCTGTTTGAGAATGCTTCCCCCCTTCTTTGGGGCTGGTTTGTTTGTTTTAAAGACCAGCACCACAGGGAAAGGAGCAAAGCACAGCTTTTCTGAAAAGTCTTTTGTGTTTGCTCATTTTGGCCAAGGAATTAATCCCAGACCTGCCTGTTTATATGACAATGTTGATATCTGATTCTGTCACTCAAAAGAAAATAGAAAACTTTCTTTTGGCATCAATAATTCTATTTTTCCCAGATTGGGTAAGACACAGACACTGTTCTGAATTCCATTTTTTTCTAGGAAGAATGGTTACCTTTGATGACTTAAAATTTATATATTATTAACATACCTTTGATTATTTATTTGAAGAGACTCCAAAACCAGATGGAATTAAACCAAAACCTTCACAATCTGGTCTTCTAATTAACCTTTTAAAATTTCAAACTATTTTTCCTGTTATTCACATATTTTGCTTTTACAGTGGTTCTTTTCCCATTCTTACTGCTCCTAATCTTCTTCTTCATCTGTGGAATTTTAAGCGCCTTTATTTTAAAAGAATATCACTTTTGTTATAGTAGTATCATGCGCATTATAGAAGAGAATAAAACATGCAAATAAACAAACATTTTATCCTGTTACAACCGTGGTTGAGCACTTTTTAACTGCTTTAAAAATTTTTAAATTTAGGTTCAAAAACTGCCCACTTTTGTTGTTACAACTACGAAAGACAACATGTGAACCGAAAGCTAATCTGAGAAATACCTTACAAAAGATATGTTTACAGAAAATGCAAGTAGAAAGAAGGCTATCCAGGAACATGCATACCCAGATTTGCCTCTTGTCTCTTATTCATAAAATTAATTTATTTTGTTTTATCTAAGCCTAAGCTTCAGAAGGTTTTGGAAGAAGTAATATAAGAGAAATTTTTAAAGTAAAAAAAAAGTTACATAGAGCATAAAGCATTTTTAAAAGTTCCCCTAGTTCAGGCCATGTAAAATCTCCATGCGTATATTTTTTGTATAAAAGGTTGATTGAGGAATTAACTGTTTAAAAGAACTATATTTTATTTGTCTACACATTGCAGAATTGTATTATTTTATTATAATTTCAAACTTCTGCTTGGACTGTAAGGTCCTTGAGTTTAAATTTCAAGTTTTATTTAGTAATAGATTATAGAAAGCAATGAGCAATATTTGTTGAATGAAAGAAAAAAATTATCTTGTTAATCAAGACTTATCTATACCTCCAATTTCTTTTATGTTCTTCCACGAAACTACTTATGTAAGGGTACCCTAAGGATAACTATACTTTTTCTTGTTGTATATTGTTCTCATCATATAAATGAAAAGAACATAATTTGGGGGAATAGTCCAGAATTAAAATACTGACTTAGCATTTGGTGCATGGTAAGTACTGTTAACGGCAAAACTTTAAACAAATTAAATTTAACAAAATTTCTTTGTACAAGGAACGATTCATGAATCAGACAGCACTCAGAACCAGAAGAGGTTCAGAGAGTCCACTTTGCAGCATTGGCAACGGGCTTTTTATAGGGTAAACATGGGAGCAAAGTAAAAAAATTTACTTGATTTGCTACAGCTAGGCATTTGCCTTATTTGGGTATAATCTTACGGGAAGTCCCTGCTTGGAGATTAGTTGGTAGTTTCCAATTGGTTAAGCTTAAGTTTCATTTTACTGTTTACCTTGGGCTTCAGTTTGCCTATATGGGAACCGACAGTGCTGGAGCCATCTCAGCCTAATGGCTTCCCAGTTACATTTTGTTAACAGTACACAATAAATATTTGTTAAATGAAGACTTAAAATAATGGCTAATTAAATTGTGTGCTTTTAAAAAGCTCTACATACTTCTTTCTCCAGCCACTGTGCACAGTTACTTAGCTTATAAGAGTGGATAGATGGGGGGCTGCATAGTAAGTCTTAAGACTTGCTCCTGTAAGGGATGGAAGGAAAAGCTCCCCCTAGGAAGAAAAACTTTGGCTCAGTATATACATTTCCTTCTTCTCCTGATGCTCCATGTGTTCAGAGTATTTCTCATGTCTTCTGCCTCTTTGTTAATCATGTTTGGCTCGTACTCCTGGTCTGGACGTCCAGACCCTCTGATGTTCAGGCTTCTTGCCTGCGTTCCTGAACCCTGAATACGTGACATAGACTATTTAATATCTGCCTACCTTTTGGAATACCACAGGTAATGTCTAGACTTTACCATCCTCAACTGACAGGTCTTCTAAGAATGCATGATTCTGATCTAGAACCACTCTGATCATCCCCCTTTGACCTTGTACCACTCTAATTGGTTCCCTCTGTTCCTAGTGCCAGCTCTCCTTTCCAAACATTCCTTGCCTGTAGTTAGCTCTGTTTTGCTTTCTTTCCTGGCTTTAATGGGAGCTTGGCATGTGGAACTCATAGGAAAATAGTACTAAGTATCGCACCTAGAGCAAGCACTTTCATAGAGCCACACTAATGGTTCACAGATAAAAAGAATCAAGGTAATAAGGAAAGTTAAAGAACAGAGTTTATTTAGCCTGGGAATGTGAAGTCTGAGGGATAATTTAATAACACTCTCCAATTACAGTGAAGGTTCTGTAAGCATCTTAAAACTGCACATTGCAGTCAACTGTTTTGTTTTTTGTTTTTTTAATATAGTTCTATTTTTTCAATCTTTTTTTTTTTTTTTTTTTTTTTTTTTTTGAGACAGAGTCTCATTCTGTTGCCCAGGCTGGAGTGCAGTGGCACAATCTCAACTCACTGCAACTTCCGCATCCTGGGTTCAAGCAATTCTCCTGTTTCAGCCTCCTGAGTAGCTGGGACCACTAGCTTGTGCCACCACTCCTGGCTAATTTTTGTATTTTTATTAGAGATGGGGTTTCACCATATTGGTCAGGCTGGTCTCAAATTCCTGACCTCAGGTGATTGGCCCGCCTTGGACTCCCAAAGCTTTAGGATTACAGGTGTGAGCCACCACGCCCCACCAATTTAATCTACTTTATAATTTTACTTTAAGTTCTGGGATACATGTGCAGAATGTGCAGGTTTGTTACATAAGTGTACATGTGTCACGGTGGTTTGGTGCACCTATCAACTGATTTTAATCACTACTGAGGACAGAAATAATGAACATAAGCATCAATTATAGCATAAGGGATTAGGGTTAGGCATGAAGAAGAATTTCCTGATAGGGATTGCATAGCAGTTTCAATGCAAAGAGAAAATATGAAAAAAACACAATTTAATCCAATATCCTAGACTTTCTTTGGGAAAACTGGAATATAGAACTTTGAGTGATGCAGGTTTTCAACTGGCTCAACAATATTCAAGGTCATCTGCTTTCCAAGTGATGAGAATAAAGACTGAAGCTGACATGGACATTCTGAACTTTCACCATCAGCTCCTGTAATTTCTCCGTCATCAGCAGGGAGATGACAGTACAGATGACAGTACACCTCACTCCTCGTACTATTCTACTTCTCTGCTTCAAGTACTGATTTTGTGCTAAGGATATAAGAGTTGACTATAACAAGATGTCTATTACTGGCGACAATTAACATAGGGCTTATTTTGTAGTCTATCATATCGCACAAAATAATAATTTAAAAGGAAAGAGTTGTAGTATCAGTTTTCTTTATCTTTTCTTCATTTGTTTCAATGATTTTTCTCCTCCAAAGTATGTGGTACTAGGTACTGTGCTAATTTTAAAAACTATATTAAGTTGTAGTATCATTATATAATTACCTTAGTTGGAATATTATTCTATCTTTACTTTTGTCCTTAAATGAATTTATAAATAGAAACATATTTTAATATGTTTTATAAATATAAGCATATAAACATTTATTAGGAGCTTAGCACTGTAAACGGGGAGAAATATTTATCTTCTACACCTTAATTTCATTAGCTTAGACCAAGTGAGACTGATGAAAGACAGATTAGCAAGAGAAAAACACGCAGATTTATTTAAGTTTTACTTGACTCATCTCTTTCATAAGGAAACGAAGATCTTCACAATTTCTTTAAGCATAAGCATTTTTATACTATGTTTGATCAAGAGTGAAAAGTCAGGGAAAACTGTGATAGAAAAGGAAATGATCTAAGGGCAGTAAATGGGGGAAACTCAGCAGGACCTGTTTTGATTCCTTGGAATCCCTTCATCTTCAGGGATTAGGATACTCCTTTCCCCGGGGCATAGGAAGGCACCTCTCACGTGAGTCTTTTTCTTCAGGAGAGAAGGGGAAAGCTAGAGAATTCTCCCAGCACTTGTTACTCCTCAATTCCTTCCACTTAACATACTCAGGCTGGGTGCGGTGACTCATGCCTGTAATCTCAGCACTTTGGGAAGCTGAGATGGCCAGATCACCTGAGGTCAGGAGTTTGAGACCAGCCTGGCCAGTATGGTGAAACCCCATCTCTAATAAAAATGCAAAAATTAGCCAGGCATGGGGGCATGCACCTGTAATCCCAGCTACTCAGGAGGCGGAGGCAGGAGAATCACTGGAACCCAGGAGGCAGAGGTGGCAGTGAGTCAAAATCATGTCACTGCACTCCAACCTGGGTAACAGAGAAAGACTCTATCTCAAATCAATCAATCAATCAATCAATAATAAAAGTATTCAATGTGACAAGGCACCATATTTTTAGTAGTGTGTTCTGAAACCCATCACCTCTCAGTTTAGTAGATGCCCAGCCCCCATACAAGAAAATTCTATAGACTCCCTGTTTTGCTAGTTGCTTCTAAAGGTTTTTCTTCCATCTATGTGAATTCAGAAAGCCTTCTTTTGGAGGGTTTGTGGTAATCTAATATCTATCACCTATAGCATCTGAGACCTTGGCTGGTTATATATCCACTTTCTTCTTCAAAATTACCCATGCAGATTGCACAGAACCATCTTCCAGAAATCAGTAAAACTTATTTCCACGAATAACCTGAAGGAGCATCACCTGTGAGGTAAATTGCTCTGTTATGCTAATGTTCTTTCTAGCATTCCTAAGGCAGATAATCGTTCCTCTCACTGAGGCAAGTCAAACTGGTGAATAGCTCATTATCCTATAAAGAGGCTTTGCTTCTGTTGCCTACTCCTATCAGAAGCCTTGCTTTGATTTTTTTTCCACAAGATTCTGATTAAATCTGTCATTTTCAAAAAGCTTTCTATTTCTTTTATTTCTGCTGTATACATATTTATGGATGAAAGGATGGATTTCTTTCTTCAAACAGTCTACAACTGGATGGACTGAGGATTATCAGACAACATGTGACCACCTAACATTTGCCAGAAGTCTGACTCATTGGAGACTTAAGGTGGATATGGACCACTTTGTTTATGCTCCTGGACACACTAACTCCCTCCTTTCAGGGTTTTACTCAGGGCCAGATTTCCTTTTTTCTCTTTTGCTTCCATATCTACAGAATACCTCTCTTTTGAGTCTTAACTCTAACCATTCACTCCTAAGGATCAAGTCCAAATCTATAGAATGGTTCCAAATATTTGGAAGTTTTACTTTTAAGGCAATAACTGCACCTTTCAAAAATCACTGAATTGGCTGGGTGCAGTGGCTCACGCCTGTAATCCCCGCACTTTGAGAGGCCGAGGCGGGTGGATCACCTGAGGTCAGGAGTTCGAGACCAGCCTGGCCAACATGGTGAAACCCCGTCCCTACTAAAAATTAGCTGGGCTTGGTAGCTGACACCTGCAACCCCAGCTACTCGGGAGACTGAGGCAGGAGAATCGCTTGAACTCAGGAGGTGGAGGTTGCGGTGAGCTGAGATCACACCACTGAACCCCAGCCTCAGTGACAGAGAGAGACTCCATTTCAAGAAAAAAAAAAAAAAGTCACTGAATTGTATTGTCTTGAATGTCTTTCCCAAGTCTGATAATCATTTAAAGCAAATCAACAATTGTGGCTATAGTTAAACAAAAGTGATGTACCCAAATGTGTAACAAGTTTCCTAGACAATTCTGATGCTCACCACAGTTTAAGAAAATGAGGCTAAGGAAGTTGTCATCATTTTGTCTCAGAATATAGCACATTAATATGCTGAAATACAAAAAGCAGCCTTACAATTCTTCTCTGACCTTCCTTCACCTCCCTGTCTCTGATCCTTTTTATTCCAAAGCACCAGGAGGGGATCTCTCTGGAAATTCTCTTATCTGAGTGAGAAAAATTCTACTAAAACAAATGCAATTCTCTTCAAGCCCCCTCCCTGGGAATCTGATTAAATGACCAGGAGAAATTAACCACCAGAGAAGAGAAGATACTGAGGGTTGTCACCATGGCCAGACTGACTTTTCATCTATTCTGCTGAGGGCAGCTTTAAGAGATTACCTGGGGGACTATATCTGCATAAGAAGAAAATCTTTGTTTGGAACGCTGTACTGCCCCTCACCTTTCCGTAACTCATCTAAAAACTGTTGTTTGTCTTTCAGTCCCATTCAGCATCCAAAGAGAATCATTTACAAATCCCTGCTGGTCTTGGAGCTCGTTCATTTATGGGTTCCCCATCCTTCTCCCCAGTGAAGAGGGTATTCAAGCGTCAACTATCTGGCTCTTTTTTCTTTTGTTTTTTTCTTTTTTTAGTTTTTTATATTATTTTGTGGCTCCCATGCATTCTGCATGTTAATGAATTCATTTTTTTTTTCTATTGTTAAACTATCTCTTGTTACAGAGGTGTCAGCTATGACTCTTTAGGATGAGGACAAAGGGATTACCCCCTTTCTATCTATACACCATTGATCATGACTTCCTTAAAAACAACTTAAATTAATACAAATTTACTTGGAACGTTTTATTACAGTGCTTTAAGATGTATTACCATCATCTGTCAGAAATTGCACTCTTCTGGTTCAGTTGGGCTTGCAAACATTTCCGTCACTTCTCTACGCAAATACATAAATCCTTGCCTACACCTTGCCTTCAACTCTGCATTCTATGAGAAGCTACATGCTTCCCTGTGACCTTTTGGGCTTGAGCCACACACCACTCTTCTTAAACAGCGTGCTTTGCAGCATTTAATTTGGGTCAGCTGTTAGACTTCTTCCAAGAGCAAAACATAAACAACGTACAAGCATTCAATGTAAAATTGACTTGTAGTAACTTTGACAATAAAAAGAAAGTTTTTTATTGGATATTTAGTCTCTGGAAAAATCAAGTTTTCTTTTTGTTTTCTTTCCTTTTATTTTTTGTGATAGGGGCTTGCTCTGTTGCCCAGGCTGGTCTCGAACTCCTGACCTGAAGCAATTCTCCTGCCTCGGCCTCTCAAAGTGTTAGGATTACAGGGGCGAGCCACTGCATCCATCTAAAATTGGTTAAAAAAAAAAAAAAAAAAAAAGAATTAGGTAATTATTGCATGTCTACAGTGGTGTGAGGCTTTGGCCCTTAAGTTTGTAACCTTGTTGTGTGATACAATAAATCAGGAAACAAAAAGGTAAATGGCACTTTTATCCTCACCAAAAAAATAATAATTCAATACAACAAAAGATCTGGCTCTGGAAATGTAGATATTTTATGTCTGTTAAGTGAGAATAAATAAGTGAATGAACGAATGAACATAATTGACAAATAAATGGTATAGAGAATGCTATTGAATTTCAGAAAAATGTTACTTTAGGCTAGTGTGATTCCAGAAACCTTTCCGGAGAAGGTAAAAATTAAGCAAAAAAAAAAAAAGTCCAAAATAATTGAGAGGAGACAGGTTAAAATATTCTATAATTTTTCAAACTAACAGTAGGACTAGTTAAAAGTTGGCCAGTTTCTTATATTTTACAACTATTTAATTAATAAAAAATAACTCTTTAATATTTGAATATAAGAATATCTGAGCAGAGAGTTAGAAAACTGAAAAGATAGAGTTTTACATCAATCTGCAAGTTTCTTATCTTAATTTTGTTTTTGAGCTAACACACTGTGGCAGAGTGCATATTTTAAAAACAGCATTTGTTGGCCGGGCGCGGTGGCTCACGCCTGTCATCCCAGCACTTTGGCATGCTGAGGCAGGCAGATCACAAGGTCAGGAGATCGAGACCATCCTGGCTAATATGGTGAAACCCCGTCTCTGCTAAAAATACAAAAAATAAGTAAATTAACTGGGCCTCATGGCGGGCATCTATAGTCCCAGCTACTCGGGAAGCTGAAGCAGGAGAATCTCTTGAACACGGCAGGCGGAGGTTGCAGTGAGCCGAGATCATGCCACTGCACTCCAGCCTGGATGAGAGTGAGACTCTGTCTCAAAAAAAAAAAAAAAAAAAAAGAAAGAAAAAGAAAAAGAAAAAAAGAAAGAAAAGAAAAACATCCTTTGTCAAAATTCACAGCAAAGCCCTTCTTCATAAACCGATTGCAGGAAGCAAGATAGTAATGGATCTGTTGAGGCCCACAACCTGATATCCTGAAGTATGGCACCTCCTCATGCTGACTACTTTGATCTAAAGGACACTGGAAGGCAAGGCCTCATAAGCAAGGTCTCTCTGACCTTCTCTCATCCTCCTATCTCCCACCCTCCTTTTCCACCAATGCTTATTATAGAAAACCAAAATTCCTCTTCTCCAAGTTGGTCATAGAAACTAGAACTTCTCTCCTCCAAAGCAAGCCATGAAACCTAGAAAGCTCACTCTCTCCCTTCTGTCTTCTCCATTGATGCCCCTCATTCCAGAGGAGTCCTACCGCATAACCTAGAGGAAGGAATGTGGCGCAGAGAGGGTAAGGAGAATCTGGACAGGCCTTGCTGGGTTTTCCCCTACTCTCTCTATAACCAGTAGTTCATACTGTTTTGTCCAATCGCATTTCTACAGGACTGTCTATCCTTCGTCAAATCTAAGCATAAAAACAGATGGTTTTCCTGGGATCTTTAGTCTTCATTTTCCGGAGGCTCCTGTGTCACAAAGAACTTTGATTAAATAAATTTGTTGTGTTTTTCTCTGGTTAATTCAACTTTTGTTATAGGAGTATCAGCGGTAACCATTATGATGGGTGAGGAAAGGTATCACACCTTTCCAGCCTTACAGGCCTATTGATTCACTGAAAGTCATGTGACATTTGTAGAGAAGACCAAATTGCTTAATGACCTATGCAAAGTAATGTATTAAGTTGTTTTTACCTAAGTGTGTGCCTCTGGTTGTGGGAACAAAACAGAAATGCTTTGGTCCCCAAAATGTTAATTTTTATCTGCTAAGCACATCCACAATACACATAAATACAGTAAAGAAAAAAGAAAAAAAAAGTGAAACCACAACATTCTAACAGCTGTTGCTCCTTTCCAGCTAATGGGCCTTATTTGGGAAAAAGCAGCAATTAGATGTTAAAATCTGTGTGTATGTGTGTAGAGCAGATTAAAAAGTGTCAGGGATCAGGAAATCGCTATTACACCCTCCCCCATCTGTTTAATATAAAGCAGTATTTTTTCTCCCACCTCTACCAACCCACACACAAAAAAGACCTGTCTGGAGGAGACAGAAATTAAACTCCCAGACTGAGTGGTCCTGCTTTCCTGCCCAGCATAGAGGAACGTTGATGATTTACTACATATTGCAAATTTTCATCACACAAAATATCACTTACAGCACTTATGTGATTAACTAATTAAGTCATTAGACACAAAGGTGCTTATCATGAGATAATTGCATCCCAGGGATATAAAGAGAGAAACAGAGTCCGGCTTGAAACAAGAGTCCTTGCTATTACAAGGGCTCCTTCATTACAGAAAGGGTCTCCAAGTAGGCAGGTGGAGGAGATGAAAGATATGTGTTTCTCCACCAAGAGAGTTCAGGTTAGAGGTCAAAGTGAAAAACCCTTGACATCCAGATTTGACTCAATTATGTAGACTCCACTAATCGGTACCAGGGTGTCCACAGGGCATGTGTGAGAGTCGCTTAGAATGCAGAGGACTGGAAAGGTGCACCAAGAGGATGGGAAGAGACAACCACTGAGCTGAATGCATTTGTTACAACTCCCCTGGAGGTCTAATTGCTGATAAAATTAAACATGCAAAGAGCTATCTCTGCATGGCGAACTTATAAATCAAAGGTTTCTTAATGTGGTTTTGAAAAGTATCAGATCATATCACCTGATGGTAACCAAGAAGGGAAATATTTTTCTCTAAGTGTTTATCTCAGTAACACTGTATAGACATCCACAGATATGTGTTGAGTGTATATGTGAATACATGCTTCTACAAACAAATATCCATATATACAAGCGCATATAAGAATGAAGATACAGAAGGGCCAACATTTAACAAAGGTATGCAGGCTTGTAAAATTGTTATCAATCACTAAAGAGGGAGCTTGTCTGTCACCATTAGAATCATTAAAATATCTTTAATTTTATAACTTGCTACACAAGAGTTTCTGTGCAAAAATACATACACACACATAGAACTATTAAACTTTGTTCAGGGAAGATGTGGGCCATTCCTTTCTAACAAGGTCTTCTGATACATATGGTTTTATTTACATAAGGATGCATTATAGGGCTAGCCACAGCAAATGCAATGTATTGCCTTTGAGTTATAATGATAACTCAAACCCACATTACCTATATATTTGTTTATTTTTATTAAATTATATCCATATTTTTTATAAATGTAAGTGGTATATGTACAATTGTGTTACATGTATGTATGGTGTAGTGGTGAAGCCTGGGCTTTTAATATAACAATCACCCAAACAGAGTTTTAACCTGTAGATAATTTCTTATCCCTCACTCCCCATTTTTGTGAGTCTCCAATTTCTCCAATTATTCTACTCTCTGTGTTCATGTGTACACATTATTTGGCTCCAACGTGTAAGTGAGAACATGCAGTTTTTGACTTTCTGTTTCTGAGTTATTTCACTTAAAATAATGGTCTCCAGTTCCATTCATCTTGCTGTAAGAGACATAATTTTATTCTATTTTATTGTTGAGTAGTATTTGATGTTGTGTGTGTGCGCACACTCATGTGTGTATACACTCATAAATGTATACACAACACACACACACACACACACTACATTTCTTTTTAGAATCATCCACTGATATACACTAGGTTGAATACATATCTTTGCTCTTGTAAATAGTGCTGTGATAAACGTATGAGTGCAGGTATCTTTTTATAACGAATTCTTTTTCTTTGGGTAGATAGGCACTAGTGAGATTGCTAGATTAAATGGAAGTTCTATTGTTAGTTTCTTGAGAAATCATCATATAATTTCCCATAGAAGTTGTACTAAATTACAATCCCACCAATATTGTGTAAGCATTTCCTTTTCTTCACACCCCTGCCTATATCTGTTGTTTTTTGACTTTTTAATCATAACCATTATGACTGATATGAAATGATATCTCATTGTGGTTTTAATTTAAATTTCCCTGATGATTAGCGATGTTGAGCATTTTTCACATGTTTTTTGGCCATTTGTATGTCTTCTTTTGAAAAATAGCTATTCATGTATTTGCCCATCTTTCAATGGAGTTATTTGGTTTTTAGTTGTTAAGTTGCTTGAGTTCCTTTTAGACTCTGCATAGTAGTCCTCTGTCAGATGCATATTTGCCAATATTTTTTACCCATTCTGTCAGCTGTCTGTTTACTCTGTTGATTATTTCTTTTGCTGTGCATAAGCTTTTCAGTTTAATGAAGTCCATTTGTCTGTTTTTGTTTTTCTTGCATTTTCTTTCGAGGTCTTAGTCATAAATCCTTTGCCTTGGCCGATGTCCAGAAGACTTTTGCTTAGGTTTGCTTCTGTGATTTTTTAAAGCTTCAGGTCTTACATTTTAGTCTTTAATCCATCTTGAGTTAATTTTTGTATATGGTGAAACATATGGGTCCAGTTTCATTATTCTATATATGGCTACTCAATTTTTCTGGCACCATTTATTGATTAGGGTGTCCTTTCTCCAGTGTATGTTTTTGTTGACTTTGTTGAGGATCAGCTTGCTGTAGGTATGTGACTTTCTGAGTTCTCTATTCTGTTTCATTGATCTTTTTGTCTATATTTGTGCTAGTACCACCCTTTTTTTTGGTTACCGTGTTCTTGTAGTATAATTGGAAATCAGGTAATATGATGCTTCCAGCTTTGTTCTTTCTGTTTAGGATTGCTTTGGCTGGCCTTTTGTTGTTGTTGTTCCATATGAATTTTAGGTTTGTTTTTCTTTCTTTTTTTTTTTTTGAGACAGAGTTTTGCTCTTGTTGCCCAGGCTGGATGGAGTGCAATGGCCCGATCTCGGCTAACTGAAATCTCTACCTCCTAGGTTCAAGTGATTCTCCTGCCTCAGCCTCCCAAGTAGCTGGGATTACAGGCTCCCACCACCACACCCAGCTAATTTTGTATTTTTAGTAGAGACAGAGTTTCGTCATGTTCATCAGGCTGATCTCGAACTCCTGACCTCAGGTGATCCCCCAGCCTCATCTTCTCAAAGTGCTGGGATTACAGGAGTGAGCCACCACCCCTGGCCCTAGGATTGTTTTTCTAGTTCTGTGAGGGGAAAAAAAAAAAAAAAGTTGGTATTTTGATAAGAATTAACTGCATCTGTAGATTGCTTTGGGTAGTATAATCTTCTTTTTTTTTTTGAGACAGAGTCTTGCTCTGTCGCCCAGGCTGGAGTGCAGTGGCGCGATCTCCGCTCACTGCAAGCTCCACCTCCTGGGTTCACGCCATTCTCCTGCCTCAGCCTCCCGATTAGCTGGGACTACAGGCACTCACCACCACATCCAGCTAATTTTTTTTTTAAAAATGTTTTTAGTAGAGATGGATTTTCACCATGTTAGCCAGGATAGTCTCAATCTCCTGACCTTGTGATCCACCCACCTCGGCCTTCCAAAGTGCTGGGATTACAGGCATGAGGCACCGCACCTGGCCAATATAATCATTTTAACAATATTGATTCTTCCAACCCGTGGGCATGGAATGTTTTCATATTTGCTTTTATCATCTACAATTTCTTCCATCAGTGTTTTGTAGTTTTCTTTGTAGAGATCCTTTACCTCTTTGGCTAAATCTATTCCTAGGTTTTTGCTTGGTTTGGATTTGTTTTCTAGCTATTGTGAATGAGATTGAGTTCTTGATTTGGATCTCAGCTTGGTTACTATCAGT
Source organism: Macaca nemestrina (assembly GCF_043159975.1). Taxonomy (NCBI): domain Eukaryota; kingdom Metazoa; phylum Chordata; class Mammalia; order Primates; family Cercopithecidae; genus Macaca; species Macaca nemestrina. Next base: position 22,608,598 of record NC_092131.1, on the reverse strand, counting down.
ATATACAATGGTTACTGATTTTTCTACATTGGTTTTGTATCATGAATCCTTAATAAATTTATATGTTAAATCTAGGAGTATTTTCGAAGAGTCTAGGATTTTCTAGGAATCAGATTACATCAGCAGCAGCAAACACAGATATTTTTACTTCCTCATTTCCAATTTAATGCTTGTTATTTCTTTTTCTTTCCTGATTGCTCTGGCTAGAGCTTCTAATAGTATGTTGAACAGAAGTGGTGAAAGTGGGCATATTTGTCTTATTCCAGTACTTAGGGGAAATGCTTTCAAATTTTCCCATTCAGTAATGTTGGTTGTGGGTTTGTCATATACAGCTTTTATTATTTTGAGGTATGTTCTTTCTATGCCTAGTTTATTGAGGGTTTTTAATCATGAAGGGATGCTAAATTTTATCCAATACTTTTTCTGGGTCTGCTGAAATGATCACATGGTTTTTGTTTTTAATTCCATTTATATGGTGAATCACATTTATTGATTCACCATTATGAACTATATATTAAAACATCCTTGCATCCCTGAAATAAAAGCTACTTAGTCACAGTATATTATCTTTCTGATTTGCTATTAGATTTGCTTTAATAGTATTTTGTTGGATATTTTTGCATTTATGTTCATCAGAGATGTTAGCTTTTCTTTTTTATTGTGTCTTTGCCTGACTTTTGTTTCAGGGTGATACTGGTTTCATAGCCTAAGTTAGGGAGGATTCTTTCCTCCTTGATTTTTGAAACAGTTTTAGTAGGATTGGTACCAGTTCTCTGTACATCTGGTAGAATTTGACTGTAAATTCATCTGGTCTTGGGTTTTTTTGTTGTTGGGAGATTATCATGTTTTCAATTGAAAGTGATTATAAAAAGAGAAAAAAATACCAAGAAAATGCAAAATGGATATTTAGATAGAGAAGATACTTGCTTTAGCAGAGATAATAAAAAATGGAAAACTTGTGAAGTCCCTTAAGTTGCTCTGTGGTTCCAATCACTTAAGATTAGTAGAATATTTATATTTCAGATTTGAAACTAAATTGTCAATTTTATCAATCTTTTCTAAATACACTGTACATGAATTAAAAGCATACATGTTAAGGATGGAGTCTGATGGCATAAAACTAACATTGACCAGAAAATCAGCAGATCTAAGTTCACATTCCTTTTAACATCTCTCCTACCAACTTTGTGTTTGAAGAAACTCACCTAGCATTTCTTTACCTTAGCCTTCATATCTGTAAAATAAGTCCTCTAAATCTGTCCCTTTTCCTATCCACATAATCTACAACCCTCTGTAACCTACAACATCTCTCTCTTTCACACACGCACACACATACACACGTACACACGATAGGTCAAAACTTTTCCAAAATCATTTGGAAAGCTGCTCAATTTTTGTTTAAAGTCTATAAAATGCTCATTTTCTTTTCAAATAATTGTATTAAAATAGACAATTCATTAGAACAAAGCCAAAGTTAGTAACATGCTCATGATTTTGTGTTATTCTTCCCTGTGTTTCCTTATTGCTTATCCATTGTCATGCAAGAATGTGATTCACAGATGACAAACTAGGACTGACTACGTACCATGGTCATTTCCCTTATGATCCTGTAACCCATGTAAGAAAAGTAAGTGAACACACTACTCAAGAAAATATGTAACTGAATATTAATTATGGCTTAAAAATTCAAAGCTCTATAGGCATTTATAAGAGAATTTTTCAAAAACGACTTGAACAAACACACAACTTGGACAAGGAGAAGAGCGAGAAGGTCGGAACAAGCAGTGCATACAGTAGTTTGAATAAAAGTGCAGAAGTGGAAACAAGGCCCACTCAGGGGAAGAACTCAGCAACAGAGGCTGCATACTGAAGGCTGTGAAAATCTACCCCACCAAAGAATGGTATCATCTGCTACTCTCACTTCATCCTGGTTTTACAACTAGTTTATAAAATGCCATTAAAATATTTGGCTTTAAGATTTTTTTTGTTTGGTTTGGTTTTGTTTTGCTTCTTTTTCGTTGTAGGCGAAAGATCTATGGATACCATTAATACTTTTAAATATAGATATAGATAAAATTTGGGAATATTCCACACTGATGAGGTCTTGGAGAAGTGAGCACCATTTACAAGTTCTGGTGAAAATCTCATCAGACCGAGCCTGGCATGGTGTCTTATGCCTGTAATTCCAGCACTTCGGGAGGCCGAGGTGGGTGGATCACGAGGTCAGGAGATCACGACCATACTGGCCAACATGCTGAAACCTCGTCTCTACTAAAAATACAAAAAAATTTGCCGGGCGTGGTGGCGGGCGCCTGTAGTTCCAGCTACTAAGGAGGCTGAGACAGGAGAATAGCATGAAACCGGGAGGTGGAGCTTGCAGTGAACGGAAATGGTGCCACCGCACTCCAGCCTGGGCGACAGAGCGAGACTCCGTCTCAAAAAAAAAAAAAAAAAGAAAATCTCATCAGACCTATATTTCTAAGAAACATGTTGGCAAAATGTGTCAAAATCCTTAAAAGTGTTTTATATCCTTTAACTTAGTTAATTCTACATTTAGAGATTGTTCTTGAAGGAAAAAAAAAAAACCCAAATTACATATAAATGCTTTAAGCACAAAGATGTTTATTATGATTCTTATAATATGTGAAAGTAATAATAATAATTTAAAGTGTTTAACAATGGGTATTGATTATATAAAGTATAATACAGCTACATAATGAGTATTATAGTCATTAAAATGTTGAATAAGTGCATTTTCCTATAAATTAAACACAATACATTAATTTGGATATGTATGTGCATGCACACATATACAGAAAAGTTCAGGAATCACTTAAATTCGAAATCTTAACAGCTGTTAACTCTGAGAAGTGGGATAAAAAGTGTTTCTTCTTTTATATTTGTATATTTTGTCATTATTTCACAATAAATCCATACTATTTGTGCACTAAAATTTTCTAAAAGCAAAAACAATCAATATCATATTTGTAACATGTGAAAGATATTATATTTTAATTTGAGGTATAAATATACAAAAGGCGTATGCAATTCATTTGGCATTATTGACATTAGTTCTCCATGCTGGCTTTTATTTATTTATTCTTTTGAGACGGAGTCTCGCTCTGTCCCCCAGGCTGGAGTGCAGTGGCACAATCTCTGCTCACTGCAATCTCTGCCTCCCGGGTTCAAGCGATTATCTTGCCTCAGCCACCTGAGTAGCTGAGATTACAGGTGACCGCCACCATGCCCAGCTATTTTTTGTATCTTTAGTAGAGACAGTTTCACCATGTTGGTCAGGCTGGTCTCGAGCCCCTGACCTCATGATCCGCCCGCCTCAGCCTCCCAAAGTGCTGGGATTACAGGTGTGAGTCATGCTGGCTTTTTAAATGGTCTTTCTTCCTGGCCTACGTGATTCATGTTCTCCTATTCACTTCTCACCTCTCTGGTCAGTCCTTCTGTCTGCAGTACTGGCCTTTTTTCTTCTGCTGATTCTCTATGTGCAGATGCATCTTCAAGTTATGCTTTGTTTCTTACCTCTTACTTCTCCCACTTTTCCCTCCGGAGCTCATCTACTAACACCTGTATATTAATCATGCACTAAATTTTATCTTCAGCCAGAACTGCAAGGTATTTCCACATGGATGTTCCATAATGACTGAAACTGTACATAAGGACTCTGAATTAATCAACGTAGCCCAGAAATCTAATCCTCTACCTTGACTCCATTTATTGGCCGTCGCTCCATAATTTATAAGCTGAGCTGAAAACCGGGAAGCCATCATTGACATTTCCCTCTCCCTCACCCCTGCCTTCTTCTAATCCATCACTGGCCCTGCTGACTTTACCTCTTAAATATTTCTGGAATGTATCACCTCCTCTTTCTTAAACACAACCGTCCTGAATCAGTACATATCATCACTTCCCTAAAGCACTGCAACAGCTTCCCAGCTGGTTTTTTTGTCTCCCTCTCATGTTCATTCTACAACGATTGGCCAGAAGATCATGCTTCAGCCGTAAATCTAAATAATTCACTATCCTGCTTTAAATCCTCCAACAGCTCCTTGTGGCCTATAGGATAAATTCTAAGTTCCTTGATGCAGTTTGCAGGATCTTTTTTATCATGCCCTTGCTTTCTGAGAATTTCATCTCAGCAAATACACACTTGCTTATATTTCCATCCACACATTGCCTTTCCCTCACCGTTATCTAGACACTTTGCTTTAGTGTTTATCTTCTTTTCAATCCACAAGACCATTGAGCAGCTGATTCCTACTTACCTGCTAAGACTCATTTGAGGTTTCACCTTCTCCAGGAAGTGTCACTCACTCATCAGACAACCAGTGGTGTGCTGGCACCAGCTCCTGGAAGCTCATGAGAAACAAGTATTCCATTTTCAGAAATTTTATGAGATGGTAACTAAGCACAGGCAGTCATAAAAATTAATTTATATGAATTTGTGACTAAATAAATTATATGAAAAACAAAAGCAAAATATAATTAAACCCATCACTTTCTAATTATTTGTGCCATTTTGTTTTTATTTATTCTTTTCAGGTTACTTACACTTCTTGTATTTTTATGGCAGAAATACTATGTAAGAATGAACACATCTCTTCCTAATTTCACATTCACTGGCATTACACTGGTTGGAATGAAAGAATTTATACCATAGGAGTCAGAAAATATTACAAATGAAGGCTTAATTTTTTGTTTTGTTGATTAGGCTTAAGAAAATGATTAATAAAATTATAATAATGCAGATTAAACTTTAAAACTATAATATATCTATAGCTCTTACATTATCAATAACACACACAAAAATGAGGAAATATTCCAGTGTTTAACAACCACCGTCAGATTCAGCCAAGAAGTTTCTCATGCCATTGACAAATGAAGGAGATTCCAGCATACATCTTCATTGTTTCTCTTTCATCTTAAAAAATATTAACCAACATTTGTGTCAGAATTTTTCATTCATCAACTGTATAGAATTTACAATAAGGAGCCAGGTGCGGTAGCTCATGCCTGTAATCCCAGCACTTTGGGAGACTGAGGTGGGCAAATGGTCAGGAGTTCGAGACCAGCCTGGCCAACATGGCAAAACCCCGTTTCTACTAAAAATACAAAAATTATCCAGGGGTAGTGGCGCACGCTTGTAATCCCAGCTACTCGGGAGGCTGAGACAGGAGAATCACTTGAAACCAGGAGGCAGAGGTTTCAGTGAGCTGAGATTGCACCACTGAACTCCAGCCTGGGCAACAAAGTGAGACTCTGTCTCAAAAAAAAAAAAAAAAAAAAAAAAAAAAAATTACAATAAGGTAGTATTACATATTTCATTTTTTTATAAATTTCAAACTATGTATCTTTTATGTCAATTATAATAAATGTATACAAGTATATACACATGTAAACTTTTTCCAGCTAGCCAGTTGTGAAACATTTACCAGCACACCATTGTCCAACACTCTCTTTTTGTGAGTAGAAATGCACATGATTAGGGTTTGCTCTACTCTCTTCCTGTCTGTATCTTTTTCACTGCCCTTGTTCCCTCATTATATGATCTACTTTGGTGTCTGCCTCCTGCATAGATTGTGATAACCTTAAAATTGGAAGAAAACATACCTCAAAAGTACTTAGTGCTCATTCCTGGATGGAGAGATGACGGCTATTTGCTTTAAAAATATTTTTACAACTTGATTAATGAGCATACGTCTGTTAAAACAATTATTACCTTTATAGTTTGCAAAAAGCAAGAAAAACTTGTTGCAAAATTCTACTTTATTCTTCATTTCAACTCTGAGTATACTCCTGCTACACAGTCATGTACTTTCAACCTTTACAGCTGTTTCATCTGGTATTTACTTTCATATTTCTGAATATTAGACTTACACTGCTATACTGACGCTATTCCATTATCTCTCTCTATTATTTGAAGATATACCTATTTTTAAAACACCACCCAAACATACACTCATGCACATATGCACATCTTCTCTCCAACCTCCCAGCATTTCAATTGCAATTTTGAAGTAAATCGGCATCTGTTGTGTTACAACTGTGTAAATATTGTTCACTACTGAATCAAGTAATGTACTTTAATTTTGTTTCCTTTCTTATCCAAGTTTCTGTTTTACCTGCATGTACTATTTGTTTCACATTATTTAACTTGGACGAGGAGTCAATCTTGAGGATAAAAGCCACATACAACAGAAGATGAATAAAACAATAGAAAGACAATGCTTAATGACCATGGACTGCATATTTCTATAGTTCTTCTAGGTGAAAGAATAATTTCTTTTAGTCTTAAGTCACTGCTATTTGGGGTTTCTGCTATAAGAAACTGAACCTAATCATAAAATCCTAGTTTGTATTGTTTTCTTACTTTTTCCTCTTCTCTCTCTCTCTCTCTCTCTCTCTCTCTGCCTGTACTTTAGGAAAATCAGTTTCTGAGGTCAAAGAAACCTGTGTGAATATAATCGCATTACCACATTTGCACAGAAAACTTTTTTTCTAAGCCTCTGATTCTTTATCAATACAATCGGTAAGGTAATACCTACCTCAAAGTCTTATTCAGAAGGTTAAATCAAAACATGTATCAAGGAGCCCATGATAGTGTCCTAAACAGTAAATGTACGAATCACTGGGAAGGAGGAAATGCTGACAGTTGCGGTTAGTTGAAGTAGCAGCAGCAGTAGCCACCACATTAATGGTAAGGGTCACGGGAGTAGCAATAACAATAGGAACCCTTCTCTTTTCAAAGACTATTGTCACTGGCTGTCATACAATTCAACCATCTTCCTGATCCCTTTCCCTCATCATATTTGTAACGAATATCCGCCACATATACACTGGTTTTTCTTCCTCTTCTTCCATTTGGGAAGTATCCAATATCATCCTATGTGACCAACCCTATAATCCTTTATTAAAGCTTTTCCTTCATTTCCTACAACCTGTAGACATCTCTTAGCCCCTCAGAATCATCTCCAATCAGAATATTCTTACATGCAAAATGGATTGAAGACTTGAAAATATGACCTTTCTCAGCTTGGACTCAGATCACGCGTACTAGAAACAGTGAAAAAAAATTGATGATTTTTATTATTTGACATTAACATTTATTTTCAGGTAGAAACTTTGTGACTGTAAGTAATGAGCTCAGATGCTTTTAAGCAACCTGGTTATAATCTATCAAGGCAACTGTGTGAAAGTTGGCAATGAAGAATAAAATAAACATTCAAAAACATGAAAGTATACAGCTTTCTATATATTAATATGGTAATGGATGAGATGGTTTTAGACAAGTAAATAACTGGGTTACTTTGTCATGAGATATTTACAATTTTAATTTCTGCTGTACTTTTAAAGTCAAATATAATAAATGGGACTTAAAGAAACTGAATTTGTTTTATTCTGCTTGTATTGTTGCTTTTATTTTTAACTGAAGCATTTTAGAAAATGTGTGTTCCCCTCCCAGTGTCCACTTTGTAGATACGGTCATTTCTAACACCCTAATTTGGGCTTCATTACATGTTGTAGTTATACATTGTATTCAGTCTTACACAGCTATAGCTGACCCTAAGCAATTACAGAGAACACGCAGAGTCAAACCAAAATAGAAAATAAAAGAATGAATGCCCTTGTATTCCCATGTAAGGAAAAATACTTGGGGTGAGAAAAGTAGACTTCAGGACAAAAATACAAGCAGACCAAGATATGAGATCCTACTATTTATTGAGTACCTTCTCTGTGTGTGTGTGTGTGTGTGTGTGTATACACACATATATATGTCTATATATACATATACATACATACATATATACATATGGATATGTTTGTGGATATATACGTGTGTGTATATATACATATATGTATATCAGTCATTGAACTAGCTGATTTACAAGTAATGCCTTACGTAACCCTCTCCAAACCAAAATAAGATGTAGAAATATTGTTCCCATTTTATAAGTATGAAAATTGAATCTTGGAATGATTAGATAGGCCAAAGTCACAAAAACTGTGGTAGAGTTTCACTTGGAATCCAAATTAGTTAGAAACCATTCTAAGTATGTTTAAAACTATTTCATGACCAAATAAAATATTGCTCAGATCAAACACTACCATATCCCCTCAAAAATTAAAAAAAAAAATGGAAATATTGAATGAAAAAAACAAAAGGAATATGACCCCAAGGCAAACATCCAGCACTTTCCAAATAAAGACTAACTTGGAGAATGAAAGTAATTCCTATCTTGTTTTCCAAAGAAAACAAGCAGAATATTCAAAGGCTAGAAGAAAATCACATCCAGGACTTGATTAAGAAACGATTTAAGATTCTTCTAACTCCCATACCAATCTGTGTTTAGGTTTAGATGTTCCCCAATTAGTATTATCTTTAATTACACATTACACTAATATTATTTCTGGCATCCAACAAAAAGCAAAAACAAAAAGCAAAAACAAAAAGTCAGAAACGAAGCAACTGTTAATTTGTAAGGGGTAAAATCCTCTAAAATATTTAGAATCCATTTGAATGTAATTAATATTGGAAATAATTCAAGTTTTGCCTTTTTCTTAAGTTCTGATTTTGACTGTTAGACTTTTCTACATTTCAGAACAATCTAAACACATGTCAATTCATTTTAACTTCTGGAAAAACTTAAGAGAAAAACCATTTTGCATATAAAAGCAATTGAGCTGCTGAGAGAGTCCACACTGACTCAACCAAGAGTTCACGAATGTTCTTCGGTAACAGAAAAGGTAAAATGAGTGTGGAATTTGATCTGAAGATTATATATTTTAATGTTTGGAATATTGATCCATTGCAAATGAAAATGGAAGTCCCATTTTCTCTAGCTTGACTAAAATGGTTTCCCACAAAGACTCTGGAACCATATTAACATCTTCTACCTTATGTAAATTAGAAGTTAATGAACATAAAAACCATTAGTCTTCACTTATGTTCTATAATTGAATCGATGCAATTGATTTTAAAGTTCAGAAGCACTCCATGTTTCAGTAAAGCTTATAGAGGCTTTTAAGACTCTGATTTAGCACTATAAACAAGCCCATCAGATTGATAAGAATTCCCAGAAGAAACAGAAAGACAGCATTTACTGAGCTTGGATTTCTACATGCATGACATGAAATCCTGCTTCTTTTCTTAGCCTCATTCCTGACCTACTGAGGAGAGAGGGTAAGTTATGCAAAACAGAACATAACGAGGTTCTCATGTTCAAATTACATGAAGTCTCCATTCTTCCATAAAACTACACATGCACACACACACACACACACACACACACACAGAGAGAGAGAGAGACAATCATATATGTGCTAGAACATATTCTATAAGTTGCATAAAACAAGTTGAATTTTCATTTGAGTTTGATGAGAAATATTATGGCCCATGTTCAGTGGTGACCCAGTAACTCTTTCTGAATAATAGCTCTTTCTGCTTCCCTACTGGGATTTCTGGGAGCTCTGCATTTACCTCACAGTGGTATGAGCCATGTGGTCACATCTATAAAGTCATCACTTTCTAAGGTCATCAGATATATGGAGAAAAGGCCAAAAAGGCTTCTTACTGAAGTCTCTAACCCCAAAGTCAACAACAGTGCACCATCAATTTAGTTAGAAAACAAGAATGACTTAGTGTCCCATTTCTGAACAAAGATTTCTTCTGAATTAAGCCTCATTTTTATTTAAAACAAGCAAACAAATGAACAAACACTGTCTCATTGGAGTTGTAGTCTTCTCTTGTAACAGGCGCAATTGATTTCTCCAAACAAGTACTATTTCTTTGACATATACTTAATTATCAAGAAATAGCTGGGAGTTGTGGCTCATGCCTGGAGTCGCAGCTACTCAGGAGGCTGAGGCAAGAGGATGGCTTGAGCCTGGGAATTTGAGGTGGCAGTGAGCTATCATCATGCCCCGGCACTCCTGCCTGAGTGACAAAGCTAGATCCTATCTCTAAAACAGAATAAATGAAAATAAGAAATAGGAATTCACAGTTTTAGCCTCTACCATCATCATGGGTGTGGTTTCCTAGTTCATCTCCCCACTCCTGCGCAACCATGTGCCTGCTGAGGAGTCCAAAAGGAACAGTGAGTGAAAATTATGAAATTTCATCATCTGATCATTTCAAAAACAACTACAAATTCAAGAGCTTTCCATTTCTGTAAATTCTACATCATTTACAACAAAAACTGATAAAGGAGAAGATTAGAAAAATCAAAATATTCCTCCAGAAGGCAAAATCTACTAGCCCCTCAGCAGAAATTATACATGTGAATAAATTTATATAACATATATAATTATATATAATATAGTATGTCATATATATTAGTATATTATGTGTAATATGTATATGTAATATATTATATGTATGTTGTGCATATATATGTATATGTATATAATATACACATATTACATAGTAATATGTGCACATATTAATATACGCTTATTACATATTACATAGCATTTGTATATTATATAATAGATGTATATCTACATATATACATATATGTGTATATAGTCTATACACTATGTGTGCATTATATATTGTATACATTATATACAGTATACAGTACATTGTATACATTATATACAATATAATGTACATTGTATACACATATATGTATATATACACAAAATATATATTTATATATAATATATATTATCCTGTATACATATATTATGTATTTTAATATATATATTTCTGATAACCATTTTTATTCAAAATTAAGCTTCACAAATGCCAATATTTTCATGTTCACTTTTCATTTTGTACTATTAAGAGTCTATACTCGAAGCTACGAGCAACAAAGCCTTTTTCAAATTTCCAAAGCCAGCTCCCTAGAAGTATAGGGGAGGAAGAGTAAAAAATTATGCCAAGTGTATGTATCCAGCAAAAAGAAAAGCAAGCATTTCTACTATCTGCCTTTCTATAGGTTTCTGACAATGACTGGGGTAGTCACCTACACACCGAAGTCAAGCGTCTACACAATGAGATTCCTTTAGGCCTCCCAACTGTTCAGTCCCTGGTATTTGTTACAGCCATGCATTGCTGTGCCACTCTGATTTAAACCGCACATTGCTTTTCCCTTTCATTTCTGGCCAGAGCCCAAAGCCACACAGCAGGTGCTGTCTCAGGAATGTCACCATCTAATAAAAGTATTGTAACATAACACAGAGACAATGAAGTTCTCTTTGGATGTACTTGGATATTCTTGACAGATCGCATTCCTAGTAAGACAGTGTCTCAAAGCTCAGGCAGAAGAACAGTACATGTGTATTTTTTGATTGCAAACAGTAAAAAGTCTTCGTATTAGTATTGTTTGAACAATGAACCCCAGTGCTGGGTGACGGGAGTTGAGAAAGCAACTTCCAGCAGCTGCATATCCCCCCTCAGTCTGCACAATGTTGAAGAAGGAAGGTTCAGGCAAAGTTCTTCAAAAGGCAGATTTTTGCACTCCTTTGGTGCTTCGTAGAATGACACCTTAATTGCTTTCCTAACTGGGTTATGCGGGACTGACATAAAGAAAAAAACAGTTTCAAGGGAGTGAGAGATTTACATGATTCAATTCAATTGAACGGATTCAAGAGAGTACGAGAGCAGAAAAGTTAAGTTATGCAAACTAAAGGAATTAGAAACAGGACAGTAACAACTTTGAGATTAGATGCCGCTGCTTTGGGATTTAAGGCTTTCGGTTTAAGGACTGATCCTGGGTATGTCAAGGTCATGATTCCCTGAAAACAAAAAAGTCCATGTTTTTATGATGTGCTTGTTAGGCCTGTGATTTGAAAACAGAAAGTGAATATTCCAAGACAAGATAACAAGTTGGACTATTTGTTTAGGAATAGATTTCATATTCTAGCAACGATTATAGTGCACATACCAGACACAGATAATACTGCCCTCAAATTTGAAGAAACAAATTTTATTTTCAGTTAAAACATTGAACTGAATTATTTTGACTTCTTTAGGTATCCTTGGGAAAAGATCTTCTTTGAAACTGGGCCAAGAGCATAGCGAGTGATTCAGTAATACCCTCACAAGATGTATTTTACATGGATTGAGAAGCATCTCAGGTCAGATCATGCCTCTCACAAGGCATTACAATTTTATGCAATAAAAGATTTTAAAACATTGCCTATGGGAACTGAGTAGATAATATTCCTAATGGAGAACATCATCATTATCCCCCAAACTTATATGAGTTATATCCCAGAGTCATTCTTTCTTTTTTCTACAGATGAAAGAGAACTCAAGCAAGAATTACAATGTGCTTTTGTGATAGCCAACATCTTAAGTATCTGCCTTTCAGCTGTCTGTTATTTTATCATCCTCATATACAGCTAGAGTTGATGAGAAGATGGAGCACCTGCTGTACTCGAAAACTTTACATTCAATAGCTCGTTGGTCCCCACAACCTGGTAAAATAATTGGCTTTCTATTTTTAGATGAGGAAATTTAAGATCAGAGAAGTTAGTTACTAGCCCGAGGTCACACAACTGGCAGGTGGAGAACCAGAATTTGAATCTGTGTCAGTCTGACCTGAAAGCTTATGTTCTTTGCATAATAGGACACTTCCTTTAGCAGAAAATATGTATGGTAAGTTTTCACCCTTAACATACTAATTGTCACACGATAGTATTCATCACTTAAACTCTGCCCTACTTAGAGATTTTTTTTTTAAGTTGAACTAAATTAAGCTTCATAAAACTCAGTGTCAAATATATCTCAGAAGGTTTGGGCTTGAATGGAAGCGAAAATGTTGCCAAGTTTAACAGCCCACTCTAAACCTTCTGGGCAGTAAGTTTAGAGCACAGATTGAGTCTTTTAAGATTCAAGATTTCTTGTATTTGACAAGCTGTGATGTCCTGTATAGAAGTGGAAAGACTTGTAAATGAATTATTTGGATATCAAAGGGTTCATAAACAGGGTGATATCAGATAGTTTTTGTACCTATTACATGTATTCCGTTAAGTATTTTAAATTTGGTGTCATCCATTCTCTGGGTCTGTATAATGCTTCTTTTCCCCAATCAGATGTCTTTGGAAATTGTATGACTTCATTTACCCATTCATATTCTTTTTAAAATTCAATACATAAGCAGAATAGGAGTAAACAAATAAAGGGGTAGAGAGAGAACTGTAGCTAATAAAGGAATGGGATACATGTATGATGAATTGGTAGAGTGTTTTTAAAAAGTGTGTGTGTGTGTGTGTGTGTGTGTGTGCGCGCACGCGCTCAAGACATCTGGGAAACCCAAAACCCAGAACATCCTCTCTCTGTTCAGCATTTAAATTTGGACAGTAGCTTGATTTCAGCTACTTTTCTTAAACTCTTTGGTTTGACAAACTGGGCTTTGTGTCCTATGACAACAGCTTTTCTCAAGAAATTTCTGGTACTTTTTGATTCTGGTTGGACTGGAAATACCACAAAAACAACTTTCCTTATGGTATTTTGGCACTTCGACCATCAGGACCAGATGGTACACAGAAGTGCAGAGGAAGCATTGGATATGAATAATGATACATTTTTAAAAATCATCCAGTCTTCTCTAACTTTATTGCATTTCAGATGAAGATTCAGGCCAATTTACACTCCGATCTGAACATGTTCCTCCATTTCCAATGGAGGGAAACTGAATGGCAGGATGTAGGTTGGATTGGAATTAGAACAACTCCTATTCTTGATTTTGCCTGATAAGAATTAATCCCCAGTATTTTTTTTTTTTTTTCAAACCAAAAGGCAGAGCCTTTAAATGTGGTCTTCAGAAGAAAGTGTGGGAAAGCTTACAGATAAAGTCCTAATTTTGACTATCAAGTTTAAACAGAAGGAAGAATCATCATCTTAACCCCCAAGGGCAACAACAATCGTGTAACTGCAGACGAACATTAAATATGATCACAAAGGTGCCCAATAAATGTGCCGTGTGTTTGATGAAATATATGCTAAATTCTCAAGATAGAAATAGAACTCAGGTCTTAAATGTGATGTTATTTTTCCCCAAAGGAAGTTGAGTTGTTGCGTTGGATGTTGCTGTTAAGTTTTGCTTCTTTGTTTGTGCATATTCCTTATTATTTTGTCTCAGGAAATGGAATCTGGGGAAGTATGAAGCATTCGCCAGTGACCAATCCTCACTAAACCATTTATAAAATATAATTAATAGAGGTATGTTTAAATTTAACCTTTTATCTTGTTGGTACCTCTGATGAAAATACTAAAATGAAACAAAGTAGCTAGTGGTTAAGAAGCAAGGATTAAGATGCAATTAATTAAAAACAAAAATCAAATAGAAGAGGGAGACTGGATATTCTAAACGACTTTTTCCTAAAATTTGTTCCTTAGAACTTTAGATTTGCTAGGGGACATGCTGGGATAAACAAAATCAAGTAAACTTTTGATTTCTTTTCACAATATGTTGAAACTCTTCTAGAGAATGATAGACTAGGTAGGTTTTCCAAATACTGTTTGTCCATAAAATCTTTTTTCCAAGGGGGCAACTTGCGGGAAATAATAAATGAAGTTTCAAGGATCAAAAACATAAAGTTTTAAAGGTAACCAACTTTTGAGCATTTTGAGGCTACTACTAGCCTATTTCCACACTGCTATATATTTAAAAGACAGCCATATTTGTAAAGCCTTAGCAGCAAAGAAGTATTTAAAGAATTCTTTACTTACAAAATATACATAAACGTACATTGCTTCAATTACACTGCTTATTACAAAATCAAAATTCAAAACTGAACCTGAGAGAGTTACCTCAGATTCTCTGACAGAAATCTGTGCAAGAGTACAGAATGGACATTAACAATTTACCTATCCTATTTAACAATAATCAAAGTAAATAAGATAATTCAAAATGTCACTGCCATATTAGTTCACCGTAAGTGATCTTTGGTAATTCCCTTTGATAATTAATGTCGGACTTCCCTCATGTTTTAGTTACTTAACACCATTTCGTATGAACAGAAAATGCACAGATTCATCACTTTTTTGTTTTGTAATTTTCTGGCATGGTAAGGAAAAACTAAAAGCAATCTTAAGCAAAACCTTCCAATAGAAAGCGAGATTTACTAGGTTTCTTTGAATTAATGTTTGTTCCAGCAAAAGAGAGCTTTAATTAACAGAGATTATCAAACGTAAATCAAATGTCTAAAGGAAAAAAATTTACCATCAAATTTTCCTTCTTTGCATCATAGGAAACTAACAGAGTAAGTACTCCTCATAGTCCAAAATACGCCAGGAAAACACATCTGCCAGCCAAGGAAAAAAAAAAAAAAGACTATTTAGGGAGTCTTAATCTCATATAAGGAGACTCTGGTTCCATCTGCATTGATTTTCTGATGCACAATGTTTTAAAATGGATGTCTGGAAATACTTTTAATTGCTTCAGACTAGTTCTGATAAAATTATTTGACCATTCTTGAACTCAAAACAAAGATTGAAAATTGAAGAGTTCTTCATTATAGCTTTGTTAAATATAATTTTATTTCAAGCATAATTTCATTTAATAAAGCAATTGTTTTTTATTAGCAAATTTCCAAAACGATATATATTAAACAAACCAAAAGGACTTTGTATAATTCTATTTGAGGAAGAAAAATGCATTATTTGACAAGGTCATGTATTTGATGACGTTAATAACAATGTCAAGGTCCTGCTCCCTCCTATGTCCAAATTTCCGTGATTAGACATGACAAAACTTTGCAGTCTCATTCTGTTGAAAATGGAACATAGGATTAAATGCCTGAAATGTCTTAAACCGGGTTCTTATCCTCCGAAGTATTGACATTTAGGGCCAGATAATTATTTGTTGTTGAGGGCTATCTTGTGTTTAGCAGTATCCTTGACCTTTACCCACCAGATATCAATAACACTCGTCCCATCCAGTCAACCAGTTGTGACAACACAAATGTCTCCAGACATTGCCAGGTGTCCCATGGAGGGATAACTTGTCCCTCCTGTGGAACTGCTGGTCTAATACACTGCTTTCCTGGACATGATTGATAGGGAATTTATTTATAGAGTTCTGTAGACAATTCCTATGTGCTTACTGCTTTCTTGTAACTAATGTAAAACAGGATTCCTAGAACAGTTTTGCAAGGATATTGACTTCTGCTTAAACTAAGCTTCACCATTTTGTTGTGCTCAATACTTTGTTGTCTCCGTTTTATACATTCATTATTAAACAAGGATTTTCCATAACAACATTTTTACACACTGACATTTTTACACACATAACACATTTTTACACATTTTTACAATCCCTAAGAAAATAGAAATTGTGTCATTTGTGAATCACAGTTTCTGTCTAATGGGCAACTGCTGTTTCCTCTAAGTCTTTGGACAGATTTATATATTTTTAATACATTCATACAATATATTTTATGGTTATAAATAAAGCCAACATCCAGTAGTCAACTTTGATCATACCCAGGTCAAAGCTCATGTTTTTTCACGAGGCCTTTAAGATGCTCTGTGTCAAGACCTTGCTAACCTATAGCTTCATCTCTTTCAACACCTTGTCTTACAAATCACACTCTAAAAATATGGAGATAGGGTTCACATCATGCCCTACTCTGTCTTATACCTTGGTGCCTTTGATTTTATCATCCCTTGTTTAGAAATATTGCTGCTTATTATTTTTCCATCAATTAGTTTGGGGGGGGCAGTTTTCTTTGGTGGTTTCCAACAGAAAATTACATAGATCAATCCTTAGAAACTGATTTAGTGTTTTCAGGAAAAAATATTGACAGGAAATTTTACAGTTGTATTTAAAAAACAATGACAACTAGACATACTAAACCACTGGCATCATCTGACATCAGCAATAAGTTCTGCAAGATATTTAGATCTGGTAGCTGAGAGATAATTTCTAATTTTTCTGTTTACTTAACCTAAATCTGGAATGTAATGACAAAATGCACATAAGTAACAGCTGTGATCATTTAAACAATTTTCTGCTTTTGTTTTGTCTGAATCATGATGTTTTGTACACAAAATGATTACCTTGTGGGAGTTGGGTGACCAACCCACTAAAGTTGGTTTTTTGAAACAGGGCAGGTGGAGTATGGAGGTTTCTGAGCTGCTTCTAAGAGGTGAACGGAGGTCTGTGACTATTTTTCCATCTGTTCTTTAGTGATTTACACAGATTCCATGCAGATAAAGAGGAGCTGCTACATCTGACAGAACTCCCCAAACTGCACTATAAACAGCAGGGAAGGCCACCTGCTACTCTCCAACTTATGTTACATCAAAGCAGCCTGGATCGCTCACCCTGATTGGCTAACAGCAGGCCTCCAATGAAAAATTCCTGCTTGATTCTAGAAAAAATAATTAGCAGGCCCCAAATCATCGGAGTATTATCCAACAGATTGTACATTTTGAGGGTAAGGGCAAGACAAGTATCTAGTTTTTGTTAATTTGTGTTTTGAAGCTCCATGTTTTTCTCAACTACTTTTGGTAATTTGTTTTATTAGAAGCTGCATTCATTCTCTCTTTCACATCCAGGGTATGGTGGAGTGTCAGAGGGTACACTGAAAATAAGGGGTGAAAAAGGGATGAAAAATGTTTCAAGAAAATGTCTGTTACAGGGATGCATTTCTCTTTTCTTTTTCTGTTATCTTTTCCCTTGAGGGCACAGGCAAAGGAATTGGGTTTTGTTTGTTTGTTTCCATTTCGTTTTACCATTTTTTTTAATACTTTAAGTTCTGGGATACATGTGCAGAATGTGCAGTTTTGTTACATGGGTATACATGTGCCATGGTGATTTGCAGCACCCGTCAACCCATCATCTACATTAGGTAGTTCTCCTAGTGTTATCCCTCCCCTAGTCCCTCACCCCACAACAAGCCCCAGTATGTGATGTTCTCCTTCCTGTGTCCATGTGCTCTCATTGTTCAACTCCCAATTATAAGTGAGAACATGCAGTGTTTGGTTTTCTGTTTTTGTGTTAGTTTGCTGAGAATGATGGTTTCCAGCATCATTCATGTTCCCGCAAAGGACATGAACTCATCCTTTTTTATGGCTGTATGGTATTCCATTGTGTATAGGTGCCACATTTTCTTTATCCAGTCCATTCTTTTATTTATTTTATTTAGAAACCGTGATCTCACTTGTGAAGAACTATCGCTGAAAAACTTGGAAGTTGGAGTTGTATGTGACTTCTGGACCTGATAGTCCTCAAAGAAGGAAACCCAACACCCCAGAGGCACTGTCTGCATAATTCCACCAGTCAGGTCCCTATCCACTCAGCAGGTAGCTCAGTCACCAACTGCAGAGGTAGCTTAAGTGTAGGTCAAGTCTGAGTTATTTCACTTTCTGCTTTGACAAGTTGATCATTTACAGCAACAACTACAGACATTTGAGGGGACTTGTTTACTGCCATAATGTGGAACCAATCTGGAATAATCTTAAGACAATACAAGCTATGCTAATGCATGCATGACTCATGTCTTCCAAATTACAAGTTTGCCAAACTCTTTTGAGACTAAGATGGCGTATGCCAAATATAATTTAATACTTATACTCACCTTTATTGTTGTTGGTCTGTTTTCAGAGTTTATAGACAAATTTCCTGCAATGAAGTTTATGGAGTAGATTTATTTTTAAGTTCCAGATTAGGTCCACTAAGTGATGAAGAGTAGAAGTCCTTCTATATCTTGACTACCTGACTTATAGATTGGGGAATATATAGAAAATATTTATTGAATGACTAAGTTGATGCATAAATGAACATATCTAAATGGTAAGCTCTATACGGGCATGCTTTGGTATTATAGTAGCCCTTCTCTAGTGTTCAATTTAAATCCTTTTATAACTGCGTGTCTACCGAGGGTTGGAATTCTAACAGAGACATGTCAGGGTGCAGATGTTTCTGCCAAGTTCAAATCATCCAGACCCCTAGAAGGAAATACAGCTTTGTCTGTGTCAGAGAGGTTCCTCTGAATTCCTAAGCTGCTTTAAAACTGCCTGGGGCTATATATTAGCCCGCAGACACTTTGACAGAATTGCATGGACAACCGACAAGGCAGGAGTGTTGGAGGTACACTGGCAGCACGGTGTGGGAGAAACTTGCATAGCACCTGCCCTGCTGCCCAGCAAACCTGTGATCCTTGCAGAGTTGTATTCATGAGTAGCTGAGGAGTCAAATGAACCTGCATTTAAAGAAGAGAAAGCAGCAGCAATAGGAACAAAAAAGACTCAAACCCAAAAAAGGAAATTAAGAAAACTTCATTTTAAAAGAACAATTAAGCTCACTAAATGGACAGCTCATTATTGGACTTGGAAACAGACCATCGGACAGCCTCTGGGACGGTTGTGCAATAGCCTGAGATACTCATAGCTAGTAATTGAAAAAGAGAAGGTCACAGGAGGGTTTTACAAGTCTTGAAAGAAGTCTTCACTTTGCATTTTTGGAGAGCTTACAAAGGTAGCCCCAGGGGAGGAAAGGAGGAGTGGCACATTCCTGGAGATGGTTTCACCTGCAGCCATGGCAAGGGTCAAAACGGAAAGAGATGCGCTAGTAAAGGAGTCTGGGCATTTGACACACATTAGGGCACTGAGTTTAAGAGAGATAAAGAAATTGACTGGGCACCGTGGCTCATGCCTGTAATCTCAACACTTTGGGAGGCTGAGGCAGGTGGATCACAGGGTCAGGAGTTTGAGACCAGCTTGATCATCATGGTGAAACCCCGATTCTGCTAAAAATACAAAAATTAGCTGAGTGTGGTGGCACGTGCCTGTAATCCCAACTACTCAGGGGGCTGAGGCAGGAGAATCGCTTGAAACCCGGGAGAAGAGGTTGCAGTGAGCCAAGATCGTGCCACTGCACTGCAGCCTGGGCGACAAGAGGGAAACTCCTCTTAAAAGAAAAAAAAAAAAAAAGTACAGTTCTCTAATTGGGCTCTTTTACTTACTATTCATATAATAAGAGCCACGTTCCTAGGCTGTATAATGGGATTAATCATAGTAAGTACTTTGTACTTTGTAAAGTTACGGTGAGAACCAAATAAGTGGACATTTATTAAAAAACAAAAAGAGAGAGAGAGAGATAAAGAAATTAAGGGTGCCAAGTTCACTGATTCTTGCCCTGTAAATAAAGTAAAAGTCATAAAACTGTATTATTTCTTGGTGTCAAAACTCCTTACATATATTTATTTGTTCCTTACAATTCATTTTAAACAATACAAGAAATTAAGAAATCAATTGAGATTTTCCAAAATGTTGTATTTTTTTAAATTAAAAGATGTCTAGGACGAACACATTCTCCTTAGCCTGCTTACAGATTCCCTCTTTCTCATGTCCCTGGTGGTCTAGTGGCTAGGATTCGGCGCTTTCACAGATTCCCTCTTTCTCTACAAATCAGATACTTGAATTTTTAACCGCATGCTAAGTTATGGATTTAAGGTCATGTGTTTCTCTTCAGCAAGAATGTGTCCAGTTCCTGAACTACTAATCTCGTCTTTGGCAGTGGTCCCCTACACCCCATGGCGACGCTCTGGTATTTGGAATGTCTGTTTACATGATGGCCTCCTGCACCTGGGACAGCAAAGGGGGAGCCTGCAAAGAAACAATGAACAGGGGAAGAACAGGAACTGAACCAGGCCAGAGTAATCATCCCCAGCAGCAGCAGTGCTTATCTGCAAACACTCCCAAGACCGCTGTCACCTGAAAATGCCCTCTGTCCTCTTTGAAGAGGGAAATGCTGTCACAACCTATTAGTCACAGAAATGCTCCCTGGGAATTAGTATGTTTAATATATCAACTGATTAATTAATAGAAAAAAAATGGAAATATCCTTTGATCCTCTGACATTACTTCCCAGGAAATTATCCTACAGATATGTTCATGCACATGCTCAAAAATATATGTTGGGCTGTTAACTGCAGCATTATTTGCAGTAGCAAATGACTAGGAAGCAAAAATGACCATTAGTAGGAGACTGGTTAATTAAATTATAACACCTCCACAGAGTGAAGAATGGTGAGGTCATTAAGTAGACAGACAAGAGTTTCACAGCTGCTGGTAACAGAGGATCCCTAATATGGTTAGTTTCAAAAGAAAAAGATGTGCAAATAATGTGCAAGTCGAGAGAGAGACAGAAAGACAGGTAGGTAGACAGATAGATAGATATGGATATGGAAATTTCTGGGGGGATCTAACATAAATGAACTGTTTGGGCCTCTGAGAATAGGGTGAGGTGGGAATTACATTCTATACTCTTTTGCAGTTTGAATTGTTTGTCATACGCATATACTGAAAGAAACAATAAAAATTTGATACTAAGATTGGCCTCGTGATCGGGTGGAACAGCAGAGACTGCTTTTGCAGATCAGTAGCATGCGGCAATGGATACATGATGGTCATGAACACCATAGTTCTGGTTTCTTCAATGTTCTCTCCAGTGCATGATTCTTGGCAATTTACCAAGACTTTCCGGGCTTGTTTCTTCTTCTGCAACAAGCATAGGGTTAAAAAATACCTATTTCCTTTGGACTCTGAAGATAAATTAAATGGCTAATTATCAAAAGTGAATCTTCTCACACTATTTTACTCTCACCTAACTTTTTCCAGGGGAGCCTTCGAGACTTAATTAAATTATTTAAGGTTGAGCTTCCTCATTTCTGAAACCAGGATTTTAATTGAATCTAACTCATGGGGTTTTTGTGGTGACTATACAAAATAATGTGTAGAGAGCACTGCACAGTTTCTGGCACAAATCAAATTGCTAAATAAATATTAATGACCATTATCATTGTCAGAAGACCTACTATTATGGATCACAAGTTAGGCAAACCATACATCTATAGGGATTGCCACAGAAGGTTTATCTCTACTAACCAGATAGCTGGAGAACTTACAATAGATTCTTTCTTCTGCTTTGCCTCATCAAGAGATGCTTCCTGAAACCATAGTGTCTTATGATTCTTTGGCAAATTTGTTTCCCTCTGCTTTTCTGGGTACCAAATCAGGTAAAGGAAATCTCCTCCTAACCGCACCTCCACCCCCATTGATTCATTTGCATTGTCCCAAAGAAGGGATGATAGATTTTCTACCTTGATGTGTCTTAGTTTGGATTGCTCCAATAGTAAACACTAAGTAATGAACTAGTGTGAGTCAGAGAAGGGAGAAGTGCCAATAAATTGTTCCTTTTTGAATGAGTTATGAATGAGTTATTACTGTGGGCAGCTGGGGCTCAATCCCATTGGGCATGCTCTGAGAAATAATACAGGACATGCCTCAGAATAATTTTATCAGAGGCTGTGGAGGTTGGGTAATTTCTCTACCAAATTCTATCCTCCATTAGTGGAGTTGTCCTCCACTAATCCTACAAGTCACCTGCCTCAAGGGAAGTCTCAAAACAAGGGGAGGTTTCTCAAGAAGAAGGAACTGATTATACCAGCACAGAGGATTTGAGGAAATTTGGAATTCGAGATTCTCAGTATCAACCCCTCAAATACCCTATCCTGGAGCTCAGAGATTCACTCTTTTCATAATTCCTGACTTTGGCAAAGGAGATCTGTTCAGAATGGGCATTTTGTTTCTTTTGTGAGTCTGCCACTCTTGATTTTTAGCATAATATGCTCAGTAATTGCAGGGAATAAAAAATGTTTTTCAAAGCATAGGGAATAACATGATTTGGCTGTGTCCTCACCCAGTCTCACCTTGAATTGTAATAACCCCCACATGTCAAGGGTGGTGGAGATAATTGAATCATGGGGGCAGTTTCCCCCATACTGTTCTCATGCTAGTGAATAACTCTTACAAGATCTGATGGTTTTATAAATGGGAGTTCCTCTGCACAAGCTCTCTTGTCTGCCACTGTGTAAGATGTGCCTTTGATTCTCCTTTGCCTTCTGCTATGATTGTGAGGCCTCCCCAGTCATGTGGAACTGGGATTCCATTAAAACCCTTTCTTTTATAAATTACTCAGTCTCAAGTATGTCTTTATTAGCATCATGAGAACAGACTAATACAGGGCAATATTGACTTTCAAAGCATATCATGACTTGACAACTGACTGTTCCGAGCCTGATGCTTTTTACTAAGACTTTCAATGTAGTTAATAGTGATTAACTTGCTCAACAATTCTTGTAGTTATTAATATCCCATATATTCCAAGTGCTACTGTTGCTGCATAGCCCAATGTCTTACCTTCCTCTTGCACTATACCCCAACTAACTATGAATAAATGCCTGGGAAATTGTGATGCTATTGCACGCTAGGAGTCATAGAAATCCCATTTATCCCAGCAGTGAGATCATTATTGCCATGAGTAATCCCATCCCAACATCTGATCCTGAAGGTTTATTTCCAGGTTCACTTTCTTGTGTCAACTTCTGTACCCTGTGTTCACAAAAAGTGAACCCTGAGGCAAGGGCTTAATTCTGTAATAAAAGCCCAGGGAGTAAGGGGGATAGGAAAGACTGCAAAGGGGGTGTCAGTCCTTTCAAGTTGCTGTAACAAAAGTAGCATAATTGGGTGGCTTAAATAACAAACATTTATTTCCCACAGTTCTGGAAGCTGGGAATTCCATGATCAAGACATTGGCAGATTCAATGTCTAATGAGGACCCACTTCCTCATTCACAGAGGGCCATCTTGTCACATGACAGAGCGGGTGTGAGAACTCTCTCTGACTTCTTTTATAATGGCATCAATCTTATTCACAAGGGCTTTAGCCTCATGACCTAATCACCTCCCAAAGGTCCATCCATGTCCAGTACTATTACATAGGGGGGTTATATGCATTTTGGGGAGACATAAACATTCAGTACACAATAGTAAGGAAGAAAGAAAAGCCAATACCAGGTGGGTTCTCCTAAATGCAACTAATTGCTTAATTCTATGAAACCATCCTCTGAGAAATTGCATGAACTGCATATCAGAGCAATCAGCACCAGGGAAGAAAGGAGGAAGAATGTACTCAGCTCCTAACATTCATTGGATGAAAATTTACCCCATAGAAGTTTAACACCACCATCCCCCACAACACACACACACACACACACAAACACACACACACACACACGCACACGCTTAGAAGTTGCATATGCATGGGCATTAAACTGGATTCCATGGGGGCTCATGCCTAAAGGTCCACAGTAAAAAGACCAAATATTCTGGTGTGTCTGGGACTGAGGGGTTACGTATGTCTTTATTAAGATGCTAGCATCATCAGTCTTAACCCTTGGTTAAGAGACTTCCCATTGCTAAAAGCAGGACATTCCTGGGAAATCTAAGACAAGTTGGTCATCTTTTCACAAGGACTCCCAGATGGGAGGCAAGAGGTATCTGCACTACTAGACTGTGCTTTGGTGAAGTTGATCAGACATCACACAGATATGACCATCTTGCCAGCAGGTAGAACAATGGCTGGGAGTCTGAGAAGATATAAAGCAAGGCATAAAAGATGGAATTTGAATTTTTTCCAGAAAATTGGTTCAAACATTCAATAAAATAGTCTTATTTTAACACATCCATCTTGTTTTATTAAAATCTTGTTTTATTCCTCCCAGGAAAATCAGATTTTTAATCCACAGTATATTGATAATTCCTTTGTGCCTTTCTTCAATTGACATGAACTCTTTTTGATTTTTTTTTTTGCTTAATTTATGGTAAATTAAATTATGATAGCAACATTTAATGCTTATTTTCCATGGCATTTGGAAGATAATATTATAGTCAGTTGTATCATCCTGATTAAACATTTTTAAAGCAAAAAAAAAAAAAAAATTAAAAGACTTGGCAAACGTAGCCGGAAAAAAAACTTGAGATGATTGTGCATGGGCTACATTGCATAGCAGAATGAATGGTGCACCGATCCCCTTCTTGAAGGACTATGGCTCAAATTACAGTATGTTTTATGTCCTTGTAAATGAAATCGTTTGAGGGTCTCTTGTCACAGATCGTATATGATTTGCAACACTTGGCACAACTTTTCCTCTGTTCTGGAAATACCTTACAAATGAGCTAGGATCTCAAGAGTGAGTTCTATCTTTCCAGGACAGGAAGTAAGCCTACCTGGAATTTATAGTCCCGAGGAAGCCCCAGGAAAGTGACAACCAAGACTGGTTTCCCTTGGGGTACTGGAATTGAAAAGCACTCATCTTAATTAGCATTATGACTTTTTTCTTTTTTGTTTGAAAATTTAATTTCTTTAAAAAACTAGGCAGAATGGGGTTAGGTATGTAATTAAGAAAAATGCAATATGGTAGAAATACACTATTATTTTACTTGTCTTCTTTCCAAACATTGTACCTAAACTGCTCAAAGTCATATGCAACTTTACGTGTGTTTTAAAGTGAGACTGCAAGTGATTTTTGAAATCCATATTGTTTTCTTGAACTCTAAAGTTTCTTTCTAATGTGAACAATAAAAATTCCACAATATTGGGAGGCCAAGACAGGCGATCATCTGAGATCAGGAGTTTGAGGCCAGTGTAGCCAATATGGTGAAATCTCATCTCTACCAAAAATACAAAAATGAGCCGGGCATGGTGGCACACGCCTGTAATTCCAGCTAGTTGGGAGGCTAAGGTGGGAGAATTGATTGTACCCGGGAGGTGGAGCTTGCAGTGAGCCGAGATTGCGCCACTGTACTCCAGCCTCGGCAACAGAGCGAGACTCCGTCTCAATAAAAACAAACAACAGCAACAAACAAAACATTCACAATAGCAGGTACTCCTTCAAGGCTAGAAGCAGCCTGGTATATAAAGAGCACAGGACTAAGGACATGTTGTGGGTTGAAGTGTGTCCTCCAAAAAGACATGTTAAGGGGCTGTGGAGGGCAGGCTTGGGAAGGTTGGTGGTGTCTTTGCAGGTGTAATCAAGTTAAAACGAGGTCTTACTAAATGAAGGTGGGGCCTAAATCCAAGGCCTGGTGTTCTTATGGAAAGGCCATGTGTAGACACAGAGACACGGAGACACACAGGGGGAATGCCATGTGACAGCAGAGGTAAAGTAGTGACACAACTGCAAGCCAAGAAACACCAAGGACAGCAGCAACCACCAGAAGCCAGGAGAGGCACGGAACAGATTCGTCCTGAGAACCCCCATAAGGAACCAACCTCGCTGACTCCTTGATTTTGCACTTTGTAGTCTCTATAACAGTGAGAGCATAAATGTCTGTTGTTTTAAGCCACTCGATTGTATTTTGTTATGGCAGCCGTAGGAAATTAAAACTAAGCCCTACAGCCCTGGATGCTATTACACTACAATACCTGCTACGGAACAGCAGCAAGACCCTGGGTAATATGTCGTCTTCTAGAGTCTTATTGTACTTACCTGTACAATGACTGAAGTGCTTTGAATGGATGTCCATAACATACCTTTTAGTTGTAAATTTCTTGAGGTCTATAATTTCAACACAAGAAAAATAAGGACAATCCCTAGTGACATAAATTCTATCAGGATAGAAAATTGGACTACTTCATTCATTATTTCCTTAGTGCCTAGAACATGTATTTAGTTTATCTTTTTAAATTAATTAATTTTTGTTAAGACAGGGTCTCTCATCCAGGCTAGAATGCAGTGGTGCAATCAGGGCTTACTGTAGCCTCAACTTCTCAGGCTCAAGTGATTCTCCTGCCTCAGCCTGGGACCACAGGCATACACTACCATGCCCAGCTAATTTTTAAATTTTATTTTTGTAGAGACAGAGTCTCTCTATGTTGCTCAGCCTGGTCTTGAACTATGGGCCAGGCAATCCTCCTGCCTCAGCCTCCCAAAGAGCTGGGATTACAAGCATGAGCCACGGTGCCTGGGCCATATATTTATTTTTGAATGGATAAATATACCAATGAATAAATAAATCTTTGTTTAAACAATTCTCTTTGTTGTAACTATGGACTCGGTGACTCCCAAATTTGACAGTCACAGTAGTTGATAAAGTTCTTATATGTAAGGTTAAAGAGAAGTATTACTGAAGGTAAAAGTAGAGTAATTTCTAGGAATTTGCTCCCTTATCTCAACTAATCCTGCCTTAGTAATAACCTTTTTGTCAAGTTTCAGAGTAAACATCCTCTTAATGTATTCTGAACTAGCAAGCTAAGTGCTCAAGACGCATTTCCGCTAAACATTGATAATGAAGAAAAGAAATTACTTTGAAAACATTTATCCCCCTCCTCAGGAGAAAACCATTAATTTCTAAGCAGATAACTGGAGTTCCATAATAATTATTCATTCAGTGCTTGAAACATACCTAAGCAAAATGCATGGAAGATCACTGTGCATCTAAGCACAGATTAAGTTGAAAACTGTGTGTTCTTATTTTAAAACAAAAACTCACCAGTAAGGCCCACTAGTCTGCAGCCCTTCAACTTTGGGAGAGAAATATGTTTCTTGTGTATATGGAGAAAAACAGGAAGCACTGATAGTGGGTGCTAATTGTTAAATGCTGTGAAAGCCACTATCAGTTCCTTTGTCATACACACACACAAAAAGCGTGTATTCTAGGGTATCTCTAAAATCTCTTAGCAAAGTCTTAGTACCCAACTCAATCCCAAAGCTTCCATTTCAGAAACTGAATTGGCCTCTAGTACAGTTTTTATAGAAGCAGCATCCTCCCTGTGCTTTTATTGTATGTGTAGAAGTGGCTTTCTCCAAAGTCCCATGCTTTGGGACCACAGGCTAAGGCCCCCCTCATCCATGGACAGTTGGTAGGCTATCTTCCTGGAGGCATAGTCCAGATGGAGCAGACCCTCCCCTGTCATCCTTGTCCATTTTCCAGACCATTTTCTTCTCTGTGAGTAATAGCGCTGTTATGAGTTCTGAATATTTCTCCCCATGCAGACTAACAAGCTGGCATAAAGTTTTCAGGGCAAAAATGCTGATGTACTGCCTTGATTTCCCAAGTCTCACGTTATGAGAAAGTCATTTCTGCTCTTGAGCTTTCAAAGAATTGAGTGATCTCGATACTGAAAAGGCACATCTGCTTAGCAAAAATATTGCATAATTGTGCATGGTCTCACCGCTCTAACTGAGGTATGAAACTATTATAATAGGACTCCTGTTAACAACAAAATCGAATCTCATCCTTCACTCTGAAGGTGACATATGTGACTCTCTATCCTTTACTCAGCATCCAGAGGGAACCACCCCGGCACCAGCGACCTGTGAAAAGTAGCACAATGCCAGATCTCAATCTGTATTCCAATTGCCCATCAGAGGTTTCACTTTATAAAATGGTACCAGACAAATCCAAAGAAAAAGTCAATAACATTTCCCAAAGAAACGCGATATTACAGACTTGCCTTGCCAAGAAATCTATAATGTGTCTCTCCAAGTTAACTTTCATGTTTAAATATGTCCACTTCTGAAAAATAACCATTGCTCTACAAACCAAGGGCTTTGAAAAGTCCTGGGAAACCAGAGACCTGTGCAGAAAAAAGAAGATGAAAGTTGGAAGCAAGAGGGAAGAGACAAAGGTAGTCCTTTTACATTTATTTCTCCCTTGATCAACATTGAATTACTTTCTCTTTGCTTGTTTGTTTTTTGAGACTGGATCTCTCTATCTACTGCTGAATATCTGGGACAACAGGCACAGACCACTGCACCTGGCTTTGAATTACTCTCAAAATAGTGTTTTTAGGACAGAAATAGAGCAAAGGGTAAGAAGAATCTGGCATGTAGCATGCTTTGCAGGTATCAGTTGAAGTTGTATATATGTATCTACGTGTGTTTGTGGGTAAAAATGGGCTCAGGGATGGGACCCAGTGATCCTTCATTTAAATAAATATGTATTTATGTATATTTTTAAAATAATCAAAATGACCTTGAGAACTCAGTGTAGTAGCCCCACTTTATAGATGAATAAATGGAGGATCAGAGAAACAAGACAATATGGCGGAGATCAAAGAAAATAATCTTTCAATGCTCTCTACACCTCCAAAGCTGTCAAATGAGTTATATGGTCAATTATTTGAGAAGGAAAATGTTTGCCAAACTTAGTGTCTACGTTTCTGCTTCTCTCCAATTAACTTCCCAATAAGATAGAGAATACAATTCTTATGTTTTTCATGATGGGTAGACACTTTTGGGTTGTAATCAATAAAGCAAAAACCAATATCCTCTTCTTAGATAGTCTTAAGCAATAATTATATAAACTAATTCATGCAAAATAGTAGCCTATGCTTTCAAGTAGCTCTTGAAAATGAAAAATAATTACATAATGACATAAATAGATCAGTGCTGTGGCAATATGGTATCACTGAAGGGATTTTTATAAAGTACAAGTGATTATGCTCCTCCTACTATGGGTGAAACATTAGTCCACATTCTGTGGATACAAAACTGAATAAGACTACCAGACCTCATGGTACTTAGAGAAGAAAGAGATAAAAAAAAAAAAAAAAAAAAAAAAAGAGAGAGAGAGAGAGAGAGAAATAATTACAAGTAGTGATAATTGGTATAAAGTAAATGATATAGCTTGGATATTTGTCCCCAACCCAATCTCATGCTGAATTGTAATCCCCAATGCTGGAGTTAGGGCCTGGTGGGAGGTAATTGGACCACAGGAGCAGATCCCTCATGGCTTGGTGATGTCTTTGCAAAAGTGCATGAGTTTTCATGATATTCAGTCATTTAAAAGCTTGTGCGGCTGGGTGCAGAGGCTCACCACACTTTGGTAGACCAAGGTGGGTGGATCACCTGAGGTCAGGAGTTCGCGACCAGCCTGGCCAACATGGCGAAACCCCATCTCTACTAAAAATACAAAAATTATCTGTGCATGGCGGCACGGGCCTGTAATCCTAGCTACTCGGGAGGCTTAGGAGGATCACTTGAACCCAGGAGGTGGAGGTTGCAGTGAGCCGAGATCACACCACTGCACTCCAGCCTGGATGACAAAAAAAGAAAAAAAAAAAAAGCTTGTGACACCTTCCTACCCCCACTCTCTCTCGCCCTTGCTCCTGCTCTCACTATGTGATGTGCCTCCTACCTCTTTGCCTTCTGCCATTAATGAAAGCTCCCTGGGGCTTCACCGGAAGACAAGCAGATGCCAGCACCATGCTTCCTGTGAAGTTCTGAAGAACCACGAGTCAATCAAACCTCTTTTCTTCATAAATCATCCAGTCTCAGTATTTCTTTAAGCAAGGCAAGAAGGGCCTAATACAGCAAATGTCAGGACAAGAAGATAGAGAGTGGTAAAGGTCACTTCTTCAGAGATGATAGAACCTTTGAATAATGTTTGACCAAATAGCTGAACGCAGTAAATGAAGGAAACAACAGGATATTTTGGGAAAGATATTCCAGGATGAGAGCAGCCACTGCAATGATCTTTGCTTGGCTTGGCTGGGATAGGCAAACCGGTTCTTATTACTGGAATCCTGAGGGAGAAGGGTAGATTAGTGGAAAGTAAAGTTGGTGAGATGAATGGATCATCTGGAGCCTTCCATGCTGGATTGTGGAAAGAGGATCAATGAGGAGTTTGGTATTCCAGGAAGGAGAAAATGGTGGCTTTGAGGAGGCTGGTGGTAGTGGAGAAGTGGAGATAGTGAGAAGTAGCCATGTTTAGATATATTTTGAAGGTAGAGGTAACAGAATTAGATGATGCATTGGATGAGAGAGTTGAGAAAAGGAAAGGAGGTAAATCTCATTCATTAGAATAAGCAACTTAGTGAATGCTTGTGATTTTTAACCCAGATATATATATACATATGGGAATTTATTAAGTATTAACTTACATGATCACAAGGTCCCACAATACGCTGTCTGCAAGCTGAGGAGCAAAGAGGGCCAGTCTGAGTCCCAAAACTGAAGAACTTGGAGTCTAATATTTGAGGACATGAAGCATCCAGGACAGGAGAAAGATGTATGCTGTGTGGCTAGGCCTGTCGTCTCGCTCTTGCACATTTTTCTTCCTGCTTGATACTTGCTGGAAGCTGATTAGATTGTGCCCATCAGGTTAAGGGTGGCTCTGCCTTCCCCAGCCCACTGACTCAACTGTGAATCTCTTTTGGGCAACTCCCACACAGACACACCCAGGATTAATACCCTGTATCCAATCAAGTTAACATTAGTATTAACCATCCCAGAG
The DNA here is from genome assembly GCF_043159975.1 of Macaca nemestrina. Classification (NCBI taxonomy): domain Eukaryota; kingdom Metazoa; phylum Chordata; class Mammalia; order Primates; family Cercopithecidae; genus Macaca; species Macaca nemestrina. The sequence goes on along the minus strand of NC_092131.1, from coordinate 22,577,548 downwards.
AGGGTTCAAAAATCACCTGCTGAGGCTGAATGGGATATTAGATTTACAAATGAAGCTGTCAAATGGACGATTTATAGAGGAAACTGAAGTTCAGAATTGACTACTATTAGTCTTGGATGTGTCCTAAAAATCTGGATTTTGTTAAAAGCTCTCATGTTTTTGGAATCATGGCTGCAGCAAATTCCTAAATGTGGTGACTCCCACCATGAAGTCTTAAAAGATTCTTTCTTCCCCCTCCTTATAAATTTGCCAGAAGGAAATCAAGTTTTTTTATAAGTTTGCTTGAGGGCAATGTACTTTTTAAAAAAATCTTAATTCCAAAGTTGAATTATATCTCACTGAATATTTGTTTGCTATTCTGTTTGCTTTTATTTATTTATATATTGAATTTGGCAGAACCCAGGATTAGTTTAGGCTGCTTGAGATCAGGGTGTTGTGGTTTGTTTATGTAATACCATTCTTCTGCAGTATTAGCTAAATAAATCCAAGACCCATTTGTCGAGTACGTGTGTGTCTGTCTGTGTGTGTGTGTGTGTTTCTGAGAAGCAACATACAGTAGTCTTTTTTATCAAGAAAGAATTAAAAAGGCATATGCTGCTGATTTCACAGAGTCTTCTGAAATGATCTCTCGGCACTGAGATCCAAAATTTTGAAGCCTTATGGATCTGGCCTTGCACATAGTTATCTAAACTCATTTGGCCGATAAATATTTCATTTGGCCTGAGAAAACTGCTTTTGCTCTGTACACATTTACCAATGTCACTCTACTTCTTCATTTTGTCATAAACCACATGCAAATCTGTGACTGTAGTTATGCACCAAATAATTTACCAGGGAAAATGGAAAGAAATATGATCATGACATGACACACACATCTTTTGATGGAATTTACTGAATTAAATACATACTTAAGTATGTATTTAATTATTTATTTTCTTAAGAAAATTAAGTATTGAATTTTCTTGTGTCTTATTTCCATCATTTATATCTAGTAATTTTTTTTTGGTTCAACTAATGATTTCTTATTTATTTATTTATTTTTGAGACAAAATTTTGCTCTGTCAACTGGGCTGGAGTACAGTGGCACGGTCTTGGCTCACTGCAACCTCCACCTCCTGGTGCAAGTAATTCTCCTGCCTCAGCCTCCCGAGTAGATGGGGTTACAGGCACGTGCCACCATGCCCAGCTAATTTTTGTGTCTTTAGTAGAGATGGAGTTTCACCATGTTGGCCAGGCTGGTCTCAAACTCCTGACTTTGTGATCCACGCACCTCAGCCTCCCAAAGTACTGGGATTACAGGCTTGAGCCACTATGCCCCGCCCCATGATTTCTTATTTTTAACTGAACCAAAACAACCCATTACTTCTGCTTCTCTGTTGACCCTCCATAGGGCTTTGATGATTTATTTTTATTTAACTTATTTTTGCTACAATTTTCAAGGATTCATGTAGGGTTTTTTTTCTTATCCCTATGTTGTACCTAGACTTTAGGTTTATAGTTAAGGTTGTTGTTAATGAAATTGTTTATTTGGCAAACAGCAGCAATACTTTTTGTAATACTGATTATCTCCATTATGCAGCTGTTAAAGATAAGAAGAGAAAATGGAGACCCTTTTCATTTTTATGCTATATAAGTACAGGTGACTGATTTTAATTCATGGTTATTCAGGGAAAAGAAAATTGAGGTGACATAGCAATGGGGTAAGCAGAGGTAGAGCCTTAATGTCATCAATATTCTCACTCCTCTGAATCTGCTCTTATAGGACATCCCCTCTTGCTTGTCACCAGCAACCCATCCCTCTCCCCCAAGATTTGAGTGAGCTCTACTTTTACCTGTATCAATTAGAGACTGAGCACCATAGCAGTGATATCTGAGGAATAAATCAGTGTTCAATCATAATTTAAGGAGCAAGTCAAGGCTTTGTCACAACATAATGATTTCAAACTTCTGGTTGCTTAGATAATTGCGCAGCTAAGACTACTAGATTCATAACAGAATATGAGACCTACAAAATATCATCAGCACGGAAATACCCATGCATGATGAAATTTTAGTCAGGATGACATAAACCACTGATATCAAAAGTAGAGATCTGTGGGCAAATTGGGGATAATGAAAAATAAAGAAGAAAATAAGAAAATTTTTGAACTTCTATTTTTAATTAAAGTTAGTGGAACTCTAAAAAGGAAATTTCTAGCAACCCAGTAATAAAAAGATGTTAGCAGACATTGAAGATATGAGGTGTCCTCCTGTTAAAGTAGGTCAAACAAGGTCAAAGTTCAACATTACCATCCATCTATTTATTTATATTTAATTAGAGTGCAAATTTTTGATTCAATAATAAGCTAGTTAGCTTATTAGTTTTGATTTCATCTTTTCTGAACTGTGCCTACATTCTGGGAGCAGTGAGATATTTATACATCCCATTTCCTCTTATTTTGACAAATGTCTCCAATAACATTTAAATAAAATGCAATGAAAGATAATGGAGTGTTTCTTTCCGACTTTTGTTTTGCCCAAAACTCCCGCTGAAAAACATTCATAAGGAAAAAGGTCAGCTGAGGAGCCAAAAAGATTGTAATTTAGTGGTTTTATTTTCTCATCAAATTAGACACACCGTAGTGCTAAGAAAGAAAAATATTTCAGTAATACAAATGTATGTATAGTGGGCAGGCTAAGCTTCATGTTACCCTATTCATGAGTTTTAATTTTGACCTGTAAATCTCTTTACACCTGGGTTAACTAGAAGCCGTACTCATAGACCCTAATTGGCACAGCTTTTTTTAAATCTCCCACTGAGTTGACAAAGTCTTTTCCTACATGTCCAACCCTAGTAACCCTAGAAGGAAAGGTTAAAGAAGAACATCTATGTGAACTTTCTCCATGACATACAGCAAATCTATTTTCACTTTCTCTCTTTAGGACAACTTTTCTCCACAGTCTTCTAAGGAGTCTATTCAAATGTACACTTAAAACTGCAAATTTATGTTCAAGGTTGAATACCAATCACAATAACACTACTTCCTCAATTCCTCACCATACCTAAGTGTGTGTTAGCTGGACAAAAGGTTATGCTCAGAAATGGAATGGATTAGAAACATGTAGGCTGGGAGAAGTCATCAACTTCAGATCTTCAGTCCCTGATGTGTAACCAAATAATTAAATATACTTGAGCAAGTCATTTCCCTCCTTTATCAAAAAGAGACACTATTTATACACTTTCTTTCTCACTTGGTGGAATGAGGGTAAAATGTGAAGTATTTCTCTCGCTATGCTCTTAGCAAACATCTCTTTTGAACCTGTGAACTTTGCTTCATTGTGCTACGTTTGGAGAACCCACAAGGCAGAGACATGGGCCCCTCTGAATTTAAAGACTATTAATAATAATAATAAAAAGGAATATGCACATATAACAACAATAAAGCAGGACAGAATGCAGAAATTGTTCTGCAGCAGGAACAGAGGGAATATTAGATATTAGATGGTTTGGCTTTGTGCCCACTCAAATCTCATCTTGAATTGTGACAATTTCCTTATGTCAAGGGTGGGGCCAGGTGGAGATAACTGAATTATGGGGATGGATTCCCCTAAACTGTTCTCATGGTAGTGAACAAGTCTCAGGAGATCTGATGTTTCATAAATGGGAGTTCCCCTGCACAAGTTCTCTTGCCTGCCGCCATGTAAAACATGCCTTTACTTTTCCTTTGCCTTCTGCCATGATTGTAAGGCCTCCCCAGCCATGTGGAACTGTGAGTCCATTAAACCTCTTTCCTTTATAAATTACCCAGTCTTGGGCATCTCTTTATTAGCAGCATGAGAACAGACTAATACAGTGTGATGAAATACAATGAAAATTTCATAGGAGAGATCACTTAGATTTGGCAGCTCTGGGAGATTCTTTTGAGGAGGTGTCATTTGGGCTGTGTTTGAGCAGTAGATATTACTAATCTGTTTAGAAATAGAGAAGGACAATGAGAAGAAATTCAGAGGGTGAAAGGTACCAAGTATAGTTTAGGAACAAGAAACAATCATCATAGATACATTTATTAAACCTAGAATATGTACCAGGAACTAATCCTTGTGAATATTAACAAATTGATCTTTATAATGACAGTATGAGTAGGTGCCATCATTGTTATCCCCATGTGAGGGATTAAGAAATTGATGCACAGAGAATTTAAAAAACTTGTCAAGGTCATTCAGCTAGTAAGTTGGAACAGAAGGGTTTTAGTTTAGGCTACATGATGCCAGGACTCACGCTCTTAACAACATCTCTGTAGGGTCATATTAGACTCACACTTAGTAATAATTAAAGAAAATGTGTGAATGAGAGTGAAGGGAATAAGGTCACACTAAAACTTTAAAGGAGACAGTGGAAAGTCTTAATATCATGGCTAAGAATAGTTGAAATTTTTTAAATGGAAGACAAGTTATTTAACAACTATGATGAGAACAGAACAATTATAACTATGCTTACATTACACAGTATAAGCAAATGCATATTATTTATGGGGTTGCAAATAAGGAAACTGGCTCTAGCTAACTTAAGAAGAAAAGAAGTGCAGAATTGAAAAATGAAGCCTAGGAAAGGGGAGGAACTAGACAGTTTTGGTCATCTACACTGAAAGATCTTCCTGGCACAACTTCTCACCTGGAAGGCAGACATTAACAATGACAGCCACTAGCGGCTCACAGTTTTGATGTCTTTGTCTAATTTTAAATCCCTGAAAGAGGTTACTTTTTGGCCTCAGTTTGAGTTAAGAGTTCATACTTGGACCAACAATCACATCTGGCTTGAAGTCCAAAGACACAGAAAACCGGCGTGTCAGTGTATCAGGGTTCGTTCTGAAAGCAAAGAAGATGAGCAAAGCTGGAAAGACATAGCAACTTTAATACTCAATGATTTGAAAAGCCTCAATGTGGACAATGAATGAAAGGGAGATACTGGATGTGAGGAGAACAGCCACATTGCAGTGATGATGATCTTAGAGTTTGGTAACAAGTGTTTATATGAGGGTAATGTATGTTGAAATGGAAAATTAAGAAGTATGTGATTATCAGACATGGGGACAGAATTTTTAAAAAGTCAAGAGTCAATAGTCATGCTGAAGTTTTCAGCTCAAGTGACATGGAATATATTATTATACACTCATTCCTTGCTGTTCAAACTCAGCCAGCATTCACAGACACCACACTGGGGAAATAAACAGCACCCGTGCTAGGGTTTACCTGTTGAAGACTGCCTTCCTGGCACACTTTGCAGGTCTTGTTTAAAGTTGACATAAACTTGCTATGGTATATGTGTTACATTTTATATATAAGTTTCACCTATAATAGTATTTTTAAAAATTATTTCTCTAACTACAGGTCCTGTTTGGGTTAGATGGAAGAACTTCTACTATATTAAAAATATCATCAATAAAGATATTTATTTTCTTAAAGTTCCCACTCTAGATGGGATAACATGAAAGTCGCTAGAATTCAAAATATATGAGACAACATTTGTATGCAAGTGACTTGTAATCTGGAAAGGAATCAGAACCTAAAAGATAAATTGTGAGCCAATGAATAAGATAGACAATATATGATACAGCAATTCAGAAGAGGCTGGGATAGTCAGAAAATACTTTATAGAAAAAACGATAGGACTAAAAGTGAATCTTATGAAAGGGATTCTGACAAGATTCAGATAGTGTAAGATTCCTAAATAACTGTTTATATATTGGATGGACATGAGGAAGTCTTGGATAACAATGTTGGAAATAGAAAGTAACACTTAACCTACTCTACGTGCCAAGCACCATGAGAGATACTTCAATAAGTCATGTCATTTCATTCTCCCCCAAATTTCCAGCTGCCTTAGTCTATTCAGGCTGGTGTAAGAAAACACCATAGACTGGGTAGCTTATAACAACAGAAACTTATTTATCCCATTTCTAAAGGCTAGGAAGTCCAAGGTCAGGGTGCCATCATCGTTAGTTTGTGGTGAGGGCCCTCTTCCGGATACAGACTGCCAATTTCTTGCTGTGTCTTCACGTGGTGGAAGGGGCCAGGGAGCTCTCTGAGGTCTCTTTTGTAAGGGCATGAATTCCATTCATAAGGACTCTACCCTCAAGACCTAATCCCTTCTCCCAAATCCCCACCTCCTAATGCCATCACCCTGGGAGTTATTTTAACATATGAATTTGAGGGAGACACGAACTTTCAGACCCAGCACCAACCAAGATGCAATTTATTATCTCCATTTTATAGATGATAAAACTGACTGAGAAATAAGATATCTTGTTAAGGATCACAAAGATGGAGATAGTCAGAGCCCAGATCATAGCAGGCCAAATTCTTTGGGCTGCACCTCCTGGTTTTTCAAATGACAGGCTAACACAAACTTTATACTACACAGGTTTTACCTTTAGTCTCTCTAACAATTTTTCAAATACATTTATTCCCCCGACTACCAAATATTTAACTTCAAGCTTCAGTCTACCTTAGATATTTCATATTTAACTAAAGTTTCAATTTTCAAGTCAATGTTCCTAGCCACAGGCTTTCTCTCTAGTTCCAAACCTACATTGCCCATTGTCCATTGGACATTCCTATCTTTCCTCCATATCTGTATTTTAGCTTCATAATAATTGGCACCGAGAAGTCTCTTTTCCTCTTAGAAACTCATTCCCAAAATAGTTATTTCTGCAGAAGTGTCTACCAAGTCCCCAGTTATCCAGACCCAAAAAATCAGTCACAGTGGCATCTTCTTTTTCTTTTATCCTTTGGACTAAATAACAAATCAGTCTGAGAATTTATCCTTTGGACTAAATAACAAATCAGTCTGAGAATGCTTTTCACAGTCATTGAAACCTTGCAATTCCCATTGGTTCCAATTATCACCTCCTATTTTAGGCATTCCTCTGATATTATTTGCTTAAGAAGCTGTTGAGTAGCTGTCCTTATGGTCCTGAGTAAATTTTCTCTATCATTCACTACCATAACATTCTGGTTTTTTCCTAGCACTTTTAACAGTAGAAAATTTTATTATTTACTTGTTTTATTATTTAATATCTGTCTGTCTACTAAAATGTAACTTTTGTAAAAGCAAGGATTACTTCTTCATTCTACCACCTATGCCCCTCTCAATGTCTGACACAGATGTGCTTAATAAATATAGCCAAGTGAATAGTCTTTCCAAAATTTTACTTCCCATTTCTCTTCACAATACTTCCTACATCCAGCTCTCAGAGAAATGTTTCTTGAAGTATAGCTCTAAGAAGCCATTTTTCTAGTTTAATCATCTAGTGTTAACTTATTGCCTATTAAGTTAGCTATTGACTACTACTAGTTCCAGCATTCAGACGCATAGGGTCCTCTGCAATGTGAATACAAACGACACTTCTATGTACAATTCCCTTACTCTCTTTGTCTCTAAATCAAATGCTGTTTAATTTCCTGTCTCTATGTCTTCTCTGTGTGTTTGTCGCATCTTCCAGAGTGTCTTGTCCCTGTATCAGACGGTTTAAACTACATTTTTCTCTAGTAATGAATAGATTCCAACCCTTAGTGGGTTAAAACCACAGAGGTGTATTTCCCACTCACATTCCTGCTTACCATGTTTGCCTATGGCTTTGTTCCATGCCCCTCCATTCTCAGAATAAGCTAATAGAGCAACTTTTCTCTGGAACACAACAGTCACTTGGCAGAAGGAACAGAGAGAAAGTGGGACTCTGAAAGTTTTTTCTTGGAAATGGTGAACATTTTATTAATGAAAGGCAGTTATTTGACAAAATCTGACCTAAATGGGGTAAGGAGTATAATACCTCTCCATGTTCTGGCCCAGTACGGAGAAGTAGTGAATATTTTCACTGTAATAATGTGTTAGTCTGTTCTCACACTGCTAATAAAGACACATTTGAGACTGGGTAATTTATAAAGGAAAAAGGTTTCATAAACTCACAGTTCCGCATAGCTGGGGAGGCCTCACAATCATGATGGAAAGCGATTAAGGAACAAAGTCACGTCTTACATGGCGGCAGACAGGAAAGAGCGTGTGCAGGGGAATTCCCATTTATGTAACCGTCAGATCTCCTGAGACTCATTCACTACCATGAGAACAGTATGAGAGAAACTGCCCTTATGATTCAATTATCTCCACCTGGCCCCACCCTTAACATGTGGGGATTATTACAGTTCAAGGTGAGATTTGGGTGGGAGACACAGCCAAACAGTATCAAATATCATCTACTTCACCTATCTCAGTCATTAAAATGCTAATTATCCAAGACTGTACTTTCAGGGATCATTTCTATAGTTTGTTACCAGAGTAGTTTCTCTGAACGTGTAGAGCACTAAAATGCTAATTATCCAAAGAGACCCATGCCACTAAGATGCTTTTCCCCATTCTGCCAGCCAATATTACATTGAAAACACAAAGCATATTACTTAAACCTATCTTCTAACCTTATTTTTCTCTACTTTTCTTATTCCATCATTCCCCAAAACCCCATATTCTGATTGCAAGTTTTACTAAGACCTGGTGGCTATGGCATGTAACACTCAGCAAAATGCCTTGAACACAGTAGATGTTAATAAATGTTTATTGAATGTAGCTGATTTAATCACATGTAAGGAGACACTGAATACTTCTATGCTAAGAAGGATATGAACAAACTATATTTCAAGCTGATTAATGTGGTAACTGAAACGGTATTTGCTTATTTAAGCCTTTTGGTTTATTTTCATATGTAAATATGTTCCCATGCTGTACAGGGTACACAGAGCTAATTACCTTCCTTTGCTTGGTATGCAACAGATCAGAAAACCTAAAATTATTCTAATCCAAGTGTTTTCCAAATGGCTTCTCTGCAACCCACATTGATTCAGTATAGCAAAAGTAAAATTTACATGGCAAAGATAATTTATTTGGTAATGCACTATAAAGAGAACGGTATAATACAGTCAGATCTTTTGACTTCAGGGTCGTGTGACACTGTCAGTGTATGTCTAATATTTAGTGTAAAGTTGGAAAAGATGAGAGTGACAATTGAATAAATAAATGAACAATGGATAAAATAATGTGTTCAAAAAATAAGAATAATAAAAAGCTTTTAATTAACAGATTTACATAAAAATATAGTATCCACTGAAAACATGGGATTGTATCAAATATCAGACCTAGTTAAATCCTGCATACATGAGGTTGAAAAAATAATTCTATCAAAGAAAAATCTGGAAAGTTTAGATACAGCTATTTCTTATTTGACAATGTGGTCAAGAGAATAGGAGTTGTTTACAAGAACACCAATACGCATATGCAAACATATCAGTATATATTAAGACTTAAAATGTATTTCTTAAAAGTATTCATTTTATAAAAGAAAAACAAAACAGAAATGAACAGACAGCCTCAAGCAGTTTTTATGGGGTCTTCTTTAACTAACTGAATCGAGTAGTATATATTATGGTTTCCATTTCACTGTCAATGTCTGTAACTTAGTAAAAGTTAATCGTGTGTTCATTTTATGTTGCCATACGCAGTCCCACCAGCAGCAGCGTGAATGACCTAAGCCAGTAAAATCAAACACTGCAGAGACTGTTATATCTGAATGGAACAATTCATGTAAAGTAGATGAATTCCAGGTTTTCAATCAGGAACGGAACAATTGTTAGGAAAACTGCCAAACCCCAAACTCATAAACACTAGGTTAAAACAATAATACAAATATTGTCTCATTGTATCCATAAAAAGAAAGCTATCTATAGAAAATTCTTCGTTTGAAATCTTTGTGGCTATCAAGGGTTTCACTTTCCATTTAAACAGTGTTTCATTTAACAATCCTGCTTAAGTCAGTATGTTCGGTCAGGGATAGTAAGACTAGATATGAATGCTAGTCTTATTATTTACTCAACTTTGTCTCCTTTGAATAATTCAAATGACAAACACTATAAATAAATTACTGGGAAAATATTTCCATTTTACTGCACCCAAGTGGTAAATTGTAACGTCAAAATGATATCACTGTTATTATTGAACAACATAATTTCAGAATATGGCCTACATACAAGCAACTGTGAAGCCATTAGATGAAAATATATCCAGAGGGTGTGTTTGTTGAACAAGTGCAATTGAGTTCTTAACACTTTTGAAAATCAAAATGTGATTACAGTCCTACAGAACAAACCCTAAAAATAATAATAATAACAGGAATAATAATAATAAGGCTTAAAATGTATCGAGCGCTTACTATAAGCCAGACACAGTTTTATATTCCTTATGTTTTATTTTATTTAGTTCTCATAAAACCCTTCTTATGTGAGAATTAAATAGGAGAAAATTAAGGCATAACTTGGTTGAAAACCTTGCAAAGGGCTATGCAACCAGTTAGCAGTAGAACCAGAATTTGAATCCAGGCAGGCTGACTCCAGAGAATGCACTCTCAACCACAATGCTGTAGTTATATGCCTCACACACCTCTGTGATGAATAAAATATCTAGACTTTCCATGTCAAATATTCAAATTGCAGCTTGAAAGCACATATTTCTCCAGGGATGGAAACCTCTATTTCTTTGTAATCTGACTCACAGAATTGCCATCCAATATGCCAACATGTAAGAGAAAACCATAAAGAAACAAGGTTTTATGGATACTGATGCTCTTCATTAAGTTTTTCATCCATTTATCTAATATGTGTTGAGCACTTGTGGTGTCCCAGCTCCTAGACATTGTATTAGCTTCCTTCTGATATTATAATTAATTACTACAAAGTTAGTGGCTCAAAACAATACAAATTTGTATTCTCTCACAGTTCTGGAGGTCAGAAGTCCAAAATCAAGGTGTTAGCAAAGCTTCATGTCTCTGGAGGCTTCAGGAATTTATTTATTTATTTATTTATTTATTTATTTATTTATTTATTTATTTTGCCTTTTCCAGCTCCTAGAGACCTTCAACATTCCTTGGCTTTGGGCTCTTTCCTGTATCTTCAAAGTGCATTACTCCAAACTGGTTCTATTGTCAAATCTCCTTTTTCATTTTGGGCTTTTTGCTTCTTGCTTACCAGGAGCCTTGTGATTACATTGGACTGGACTCACCTGGATCATTCAGGATAACACAGTCAAGTCCCTTTTGCCATGTAAGGTGACATATTTATGGGCTGTGGGGATCACAGTGCAGACTTTTTTGGGGGGAATATTAGTGTATCTATCACAGGGATGGTCCAAAAACCAAAAGATAAAAAGTCCAGATATTACCCTTGAGACATTGGAGGAGCTACTAAAGGATATAATACAGGGAGGGATACAATTTGATTTTAGAAAAGAGTATTTTGGCAGCTCCAAAGAGCCAAATTATTGATATAATCTTTTTGAAAATATTAAAAGTTGAATTAATGCAGCAGAAGTAAAAATGGAGAGAAGAGCAGTGATCAGAAGAATGTTTAGAAGGTAGGATCAACTAGGACACAACGAATTCTCTACAAGTAATTATTTTCCTTTCGAATTGGCATTTCCATATCTGAAAGAGATAAATGCTGTATTGTATAAAAGACTTTAAGCTTTTAATAAAATACGTCTTCATCACGTTTTTAATTTAGAGCAATGTAGAAGACACCATGTAGCATAGCTATGGGGTACAACCCTAATAACATATTCGTTTCCTGTAGAGCGACATCAATCCAATCCACTTATTCTTAATTGAAAAAAAAGTTAACTATTCCCACTTATTCATACACATTCTCCAGTGTAACTTATCGGTATCATCTGGTGATATTAGATCTAAAGTCCAACTATAGAGCATTAATTGGTTTCTTGCCCTAGAGAAAGTTTTATTTTTATCTGAAGTGATACACTACAAGATGATCTATTGCTGGAAGTTGATGAATTCACTCCATTTAGTATAGTAACACCTGCTCAATTCAGGTTTCCTGACTGTAAATATTAATAACTCTTATCAATGTTCATTCCTCCTCAGTAGAATTGCCTTTTTATAGCACTTGGTGGTATTTTTTTAAACCAGTTCATAACAGGTGCAGTGTATTATACTTATATACTTGCTTCATTCAGTAGATACCATTCAAAAATATGCCAAACCATTCATAGAAATTCATTCCAAAGAGTTGATTCCAAAGTTTGTGCCAATGAACAGAAATTTTGAATTAGAAGAGAAGAAGTTGTGAGAGCTTGTCAGATGGCTGGTGGCTGGAATTAGTTTTAAGCATTTTGGACCAGATCTCATTCACAGTAAATGTAAACCAAACACTTTTATCCTCTAATCTTATTTGTGTTATTTATTTTGTAGAAAAAAATGCCATTTATATGAGTATGTGAACTCATGTGATTCATTTACACTTAAAATCTTTGAAAGGTTATTTTAGAGAGGGTTGATATCAAAAATAACAGCTCAGCTTGGATAAGTATGAAAACCTTCATGAGAGGATAGCAGAAGGGAGGAAAAGAGAGCTTCCAAATTTCTTTTGCCATATTTTGCAAGCTTAGACGCAGAAAGATCTTGAGTACAGCAGAGAAGCCTAAGCATACATGTTCTAGTAACTTTAAAAGTTTTAAAAATCCTTATTTGGGAATAGCAGTAAAAACAGACAAGGAATAAAGAGGCCACAAATAAAAGAGTCCTGTCTTTCTACTGCACTGCTTTGAGGACACTTTGCTCTTTCCACTTGTCTCTAGCCTGCAAATTCTGGGACTTCAGTGTCTAATGAACCAGCCTTGAGCCACAGAATTTCTAGCATGCAAAATATTCAACGATATTTTTTGGCTTACAAACAATTCTCCTCTCAAATGAAGCAAGAAACTGGGACTCTTATAAGGCTCTAGTTTCTGTCATTTCATCTTCTACATTAGAGGAGTAAAAGAAACAAAACCAAAGAACCTAACAATGTTAAATGTAGGTAGCAACACTTTTTGCCCTGCATATGCTCAAGCCTGGCATTGTCTATTTTAGTCTTTTACAAAATCTAGTAAGAAAGGCCTTCTGTGTCTTCAGGTTAGGGGTCCTTTTTATTTTATCCTTCATATTCACCAGCCACACAAGAATGCTGGAATTTCTTAGTTGTTTTAAGATGCTGTAATATTAAATTACTTTCCTTCACTACGCTTTGGGTTTAAAACATTAGAGTAGAGAATTATGAGGGCATTTTATCTAGAAAGGTCACTTTCTTTGCTCCAGAGTATGAAAGGGCTTTGGATAAAAATCTCATTTGAATATATCACTGTTATTGACATCTAATGCTCTGTCCATGCTCAGAGAAGACTCTGAATGTACTGGAAGTACTTGTTAGACTGGGGGCTAGCTCTATTCAAGATGCCAATGAAATAAAAGTCTATCACTAAAGTGGCCTTTGTGGGAGGCAAATGACTGTAGTTGCTTCTCTAAATGCAATAGCTTCTTGTTTTGCTTCTTTTTGTAAGAAAGTTGGTGAAGCCTTTAAGACATCCATACTCCCAAGTGAAGTAATAAGTAATACAGACCAATTGTATTTTTATTATTTTTTTCTAAATGAAAAGGATTATTGTCTTAGTTTATCAGTTTAAAAACTATTTTTAAAAATACAGTGGGGAAAAATTCCAAAAAGATGCAACATTTTCTTGGGAAATGCAGCCTGACCTAGTGGAAGGAAGATTGGGTCTTCTTACCACCAGCTCTACCACTCTGGCCCTTAACAAAATCACTTACCTGACAGTTTCTGGTTCTCCAACAGAAACTTAGAGTGGCCTACATAATAGGGGCATAGAAATAGTTTCTGTCAAGAGCATTTGACTTCTGGAATTGTACTTTGTTCAACAAAAGTTATTGGACATGATTTAGGGGCCTGGCAATGTGCTAGGCCTTGCAGATATAATGATGAGTACCCTTCAGCTCCTGCCTTCAAGGATTTCACTTTGGAAACACACACATGTGCACACTCACAAACACACACACACACACACCAGGATCATTAGTACATTAATAATGAAAGACTAACAGATCAGGATCAAGCATTTTGAAGGCACACTTTACCAAATCAATTGTAACTCTTGTTGAGTTACAATTTATAAAAATAAATGTATTAAAGCCTATATTTTAGAGTATGAGGTTTTATATTTTCCTCATGTATACAGAGAAAAAAATGTGATAAATATGCTTAAAAGATCCTTCAATAACATTTTTGGACTAACTAATAATTTGTCTTATAATTCTCCACATGAGATCTTTCAAATGTCATTGTTTCCTAATTGCTGTAATTAAAAACACACACTTCTGCTCTTCAACAGGTGAATGACTAGACAAACTAGGGTACAACTATACCACAGAACAATATTCAGCATTAAAAAGGAAAAACAATTGATATAGGTAACAACATAGATACACCTCTAGGAAATCATGCTGAGCAAAAAAGTTAACCTCAAAAATATATACACTATGCAACTCCATTGAACATTCAGGAAATAACATAATAATAGAGAGGAAGAAAAATCAATGGTTGGCAGGTGCTGCAGGAGGAGTGGAAGTGACTATAAAAGGAGTAGAGCAAGGAATTCCGAAGCGACTAGACACGTAAGGGTCTTGATTTTAGAGTGGTTGCACGGAAGTATGCATGTGATAAAACTACATGGAGTACATAAACCTACACACACTCACACACATAAATGAGTACAGGTACAACTGGTGAAATCAGAACTATGGAAAACACCAAGGCAATTCGTGTTTTTTATATTACACTCCAATTATGCTAATTATTAACATTGAGGGAACTGTATGAAGGTTGCGTAGGACCTTCGCATCCCTTTTTTGGCAACTTCCTATAAATTTATCACTATTTCAAAATAAAACATTTTTAAAAAGAGTATGTATTTCTTCTTGGTTATCAAGGTGCTGGTCTTCACTCACCTTTAGCAGTGCATGCGTCTTCAGGTAACACTGATACACGTGTACATCTTAATTGATATTTTCTGGCTTTGTTCCCTTTGAGACTTGTGACATGCATACAGGAGATGACTGGTAAGACTCTAGCCTATTTAATCCTTGTGTGCCTCTGAAACTGATGATAATATGTAAAATGTCTTAGCATACTTAGGAATTTTTTTTCGAACATCAATTCAGATTCACAAACAATCCTGTGAGGTATACAAGGAAAAGTAAAAACACACAACTCCTATTGTTGGAGTAATTATGCAAAAGAAATGAGAGCTAACATAACAGGTGCAGGTGAGACTGGTGTGCAGGTCTTCCGACGCTAAACCTTATGCTTTTTTATATTGGAATAGGTTGGGATAATACGCTGGACCTGTGATATCCCTGTATAATGAAGGAATGTTCATCAAAGCCTTTCAAATGACCACATTACACTGAAATAATGTGATTTGACAGGTAGTCAGAAGTCTGCTACAGTAAAAGGAGGCTCTGCACTTTTGGTCAGAGGATAAGTAAGAATCTCAGCTATGCCATTTAATCCAACCGGGCCCTAATTTCTTCTTCTGTAAGACCACATTCCTACATCACAAGAATATTCTGAAGATTATAAGGGCTAACATTTGCACACCATACTCGTCAAATTTATCAATACCACTAGTAAGCATCCACAGAAATGGAGTTTTCTTCCTACAGCCCCTTTTGTTGTGACCTATCCTATAACAGAGCCAAGAATGCACCAGCAAACAGGTACTCAAATCACTGACCACCACAAAATGACAGGCAAGGAAGTTCATTTATCGTTCAAAGACAACTCTGAAAAAATCTTACTCCCAATCAACTTGCAAATCCATTCACTCCACAAATATTGATTGAATACTCCTTCTCTGCTTGGTGATAAAGAATATAACTATATGTAAAATAATGTCCTCCTAGATTTGTTGGCATTTCCATTCTATGCTAAGCATGTAGCCAAAGTTTGAGGACAGATCTTTGAACAAGACTTGGTACATGTTCCCAGCTAACTTTCAATATTGCTGTAAAAGCAGTGTCAGATATATTAGAAGTCTACTAAGTACAGTGTATGAGAGCTCAGTAGTAAGTTTCAAGGGAACACACGGGAAGACCAATGAACTACACATGACTCAGCCGTCAAAAGGCTATATGAAAAAATGACATCAAGATTGTGATCTTGATGGATTGAGGAATGAGAAAGGCAGGAAAGTAGAGAAGGAACTGTAAGTTTATGGGAGGGCACAGAGGCAGAGTAATGGTGAAATCCAGCAAGGAAAAGTCATGTTCAAAGATTATTAAGTGATAAATGAGCAAAACACACTAGTGGACAAAAGATCTTCACTAAAATGGAAGCACAGAATGTGAGAACTATTGAAAGCAAAATATGGAAAAAGAAGCTGGGCCTACATCATGAATGCCTTTATAAGCAACAATAAGAATTTTGAATTTTATACTGAGGATAATGTCAACCCACTGAGTGCTATTGAACAGAAGAGTAACATGATGAGGTTGGTGTCCTAATCTTATTGCAAACAAAAATCAATACAGTACCTTTGTCTACTTTCCAACCTCTAAACATGGAAGAAGAAGATCATAAAGTCAAGAAAAAACCCACTACACCAGGAGAAGCAAAAACAGGAAAATAAAATATGAATAATGAACAAGTTATTTTAAACACTGAGACACCTGTACCTTTTTTCTTGTTTGTATTAATTACATACATGATTACTAAATAAACATGACTACTGTATATGTAGGATTAATATTTGATCCTTCACTAGAATGTATGATAATGAGGGCTGCAACCACATTACCTGGTTCATCATCATAATCCCACCGTGGAGGGTAGTACATGGAACTAATGTACAATTTTTGAATAACTGAAGGCATAGATGAAAATAGCATAAAAGCTTTAATGCTTAATGTGGTCTTTAGGGCACCATCCTATTACAACAAAATACAATATTAACAAGCATAAGTTGTATGTAGAATTTTGAATTCTATCCGTAACAATCAGCATTAAGTTTGAGAAAGGAAAATAGTATATATACATTTTAGAAAATCTCAAAACGTGCAATTTTTTGCTTAAGTTCATGAGTAGGTAAACCCTAATCCACACAGAAATTTGGCTTCTCTGTATTTTATACACCAAGTGGTCCAGAAACTCTAGGTTTTACAATTTTGCAATTAGCATTACAATTATTTTAGAGGAATATTTAAAAGGTGTATTCTTCCTTATTTCTTTCTTCCATTAGGCTTTGAAACTTATGAACTAGCCTCAGTGTAAATTCCAAGAAATTATGCAGTGTATTAGAATATTTTTCATGATTTTCATTTAAGACCAACCTCAGTAATTGTGTCTTATGCTAAAAAGCCTCAGAATACCTATGATTATGGGTATTAATTCACATGCATTGAAAGCAGCCATCTCTAAGTACATCTGTTATTGCTGTTCAGAGCATTACAGCAAAATGAAACAGGAAGCGAAATATTCGATGTTTCCTTTAAATGCCATAGAAATACATGTTATCAGCTAAAGTGTGCCCCATTGGAAATTTAGTCAAAGCCACAAACTCCTACAGAGAAATTAATCTACATCGGCCTCATTTAAACATGCTAGAATACATCCCTCAACAGAGAATGTGCAAAGAACAATTACAATGTGAATACAGTTTATTGCAAGAAGTATCAAAATTAAGCATCTGGTCTATTCTTTGTCAAAATCATGCTTTCCTCTTTCATTTAATCATTTACATTTAACTATATGTGTTTGTGTCTGTGTGTGTGTGTGTGTATTTAGATATATTTTTCCTCTATGAAGAAGTCATTCTGGTCTTTAGGGAAAGGTGATTGCTTGTGTGAGTGTTTTGAATTACAAGAGTCAGGTTTCTTTGTTAACTTAATCAGCAGCAACTTGAACAAACCAAGAACAGCCTTTTCATCCTTCACAGTTGAAAGTGAAAACCACAAGCATTGCTTGTTGATGCCACGTAAATATGTCTCCATTTTCAAGATCAGAACTGGACAGCTTGTGAGGATTTGGCCCCATAACTTCCTAATCATTACAAGGTTAAAGAGTCATGCTATCTGCTTTTGTACATCTGGAGTTATGTTTACAAAGGTTGCATGCCTATACCATTAACAGTATTATTGCTTGTACCATTATCAGTATAATTCTTACTTCTGATTTTTACACCACTATGCACTTTTTAATGCAGTTTAACTCCTACAACAAACTTGAATGCAAAATAACATGGGAATACTATTCCATTTTTGTGCTAAAAAAATGGAGACTATGAGTTTAACAGATATGCTCTAACTCACAGTTGAGAGAAAGATCAAATTCTTGAATTCTACAAACAAAACAAAATAAACTTAAGCAAACAAGACAATAGATGAAGTAAAAGGCAATTTTATGTACTAAAAGTACATAAATGAAAGCCACTTAGCCTTTTATGCTTCTCTTTAAAATAATTTCACTGTCATTTGTTCTCAAACAGTATGCAATTTTTAAAAGTTAATTCCTTTGAAAATAAAATTTCAATTCTTTAATGTTTTCCCTTCTTCACAAAATGAGTAACTGAAAAGCTATCCAACATTCTCTGGGGTATTGCTTTAATAAAATAAACGTATGTAGTTATGACTGAATGGCCCTTATAAAGTCTGAGATTCTGTTATTTTGATGGCAAACTCACCTCATTTGAGGAAATTTAATGTTTTTTAGGGGAATGTCCAGTGAAAACTGAAAAGAATCTAATCTTTTTCCTTAAAATATGGAATCACACAAGAATATAGTCCCCATATCTATCACCAGTACAGACATCACTGAGAGTCTGAATCTTAGCTGCCACCTAACTGAATTCACTATTTTGAGAAACCTATGGTTAACTAGTACTGTGAAAACTACTCCCTGATTATTATACATTGGTTCTATCTTATATTTTTGTACAGGCACAAACAAAACTGTATGTAGCACACTTGCCTATATATCACGCATATAACCAAATTCCTATACTTTCATGGCTCTTTAACTTTTACAGAGGGACACAATTCGCTGTTCATTATAAAATATTTTTAATGACAAGAAGAACCAAAAAAAAAAGAAAACCTTAATCCTAGTTCCAATTCTGCAACTCAATATCTGTGATCCTAGAGATCACTTTGCTTTATAAAACATATGTGATACTTTTTATGCTACAAAGGTATCAAACGCTAGTTTTTGGGACTTGACTTCTCATAATGTTTCAAAAGCCAATTGTCTGCAAAATAAAACTGCTTTGGATATAGAGAAAACACTTCTTAATAATAAAAATATGATGATGCTCACTATCATTTATCATGTGCTTATTGTATGCTGAAGGTGGTGAAAAACACTTTATATTATTTAATCAGGATGTTAGCTAAAGCCACCCTGACATTGAAAGTCAAAGTCAAAAATTATCTTATAATTTGCCCTACTTCCAATAGGAAAAACAGTATCTCTGATAATATGATAACTGTGGAATTCTTAGAGGAAATTTTTTTCTCCTCAAACTCATGTCTAGCTAAAAATTTACTTTCCTAATATATTGTGTCAGTGTCTTCCTGTCTAAACTCATAATAAAAACCCATCTGATGTCTTTATATTGTAAATAAAACACCTTCATAAACAGAGATGTGTGTTTCAGGCTCCCCAAATCAGGGTAACATAAGAGCTTTAAATTGTGAAATCACAAACAGTTTAAAATCTAATATACATTCATTTTTCTTTTTTGAAAGAGAGTTTTTATCCCTAATGCCCCCAGGAATATCTCATGGGGCTGCCTTTGTCTGCAGTCTCAGCCTCTGCTGTGGTCTTCATCCTCTCTTTCTTCTCTAACCTCTGCTCCTCTTTATTATCTCTGATCTTCATCCCCAATACCTGTTAAAGTCATTTTTCAAAGCCACATAGCTCTCTTGTTTGGCCATCTAATTCCACACCACTCCCTGGGGATTCCATCAGCTACCATTCCATCAGTCTATTAAGGACTTTCTCTAAATATAGGTCTCTCCAAGACAGAACATTGGATACCAGCGGTTGAAATATTTTTTTTTTAATTACACACCCCCAAAGCACACTGACAGCAATTCTGTGGAGATGGGCACAACTGTGTTCATTGACATTTTGTAAATGATGAAACTAAGGATCCAGCAGTTAAAGTCAACAGTCCGCAGGCTAATGAGTAGTTAATGTGTGGCTAATGAGTAGAAGAGCCAGCCTTGTTCCTTTGAATGTTTTAATCTTGGCCCTCAGAGTACAGTGTAAATTCCGGTTCTCCTGTTAGTTCCTATATAGACTTGGTCCTTCTTGCTTTCTTTGTGTCTTCAAGTGTAGCTGACTCTGCATGAATTCTAGAAGAGCTCCTGCTAACATTTTTCTTCTCAGTTTCTGAATTCAACTTCATACCCTATTTTCAACCTTTCCATTAAAAGGAATTCCACATTCACTAAATGTGTGAGGTATGTCAGCATCAATCTGGTAAGTTGATTCACATAAAAACACCTTATAAACTGTATAAACTGTAAAACTCTCAAAAATTTAAGGTATTGCTGAGGTTGAAATATGTTACATTTACCTCCTTGAATCAATAAAAGCACGTAAGTGAGTTATTTTAGAGTCTGAAAACTGAATGGCAGTTTATGATAAATATCTTTGGTAGAAACGTTTTATATAATGAAACATCAATACTAATACTAATTTATTATAACAGATATCTAATGCAATCATACTAATTATTTTAAACAAGGATGGGAGTTGTGTCTAAATGGAGCCTGGAAAATGATCGAAAGATATAACCCCACATTTATGCAGTGACAAACACAATTTATACAATGACAAAAAAACTCAGCAAGTCAAAGATCTTGGAAATAAATGCATCCATGACCTCTCTGTGAGCTAAACTAGAGAAATGAAAGACTGTGATTCTTGAACTTCAAAGATCCTTATAAATTAAAACCAAACTCAACTGAAAAATATTAAATACAGAGACCTATTTCAGGTGGACTGTGTGAAAGACATGAAAACTTGTAACCAATTTCTGAAATGATGAATAAATTATTTGCTTAGTATGTAAGATGATGTATGTAAAATTTGGTGCTTATCTGCAGACTGAACTTCTCTTTGATCTAGAGATCTATATCATGGATAATGGTCAATAAACATGTACACTTTGTTATATAAACTGTCTCAAGATATGGGACTCCTCCATATTCTATAACTGATAGGACCAAAAAAAAAATGGCAGAAATATCTAACCCACAAACCGGTTACTAAAATAGAGCAACCCACATCTCTTGTTACAGAAAAATGAAAAAACACTCATTCTTCCATGAACTTTTATAGTATAGCATGCCATCCTATGAAGTAAGATTATATTAAGCCTACGAGGTCATTATGCTTTCTTTTCATGTTGGAAGTAGGAAGAGAGTAAGAAGAATAAACTTTTAATTATAGTAAAAATTCATTCTGAATATAGGACACAGGCATTCCTAGATATTTTGGGGCCAGACAGAAAGTTGGTTTTCCAGTGTATTTCTCCATAATTCTGCATATTTTTGTCATTTCCCAATAAGGTAGCTTTAGAAAGAATCTGACAAATTATAATAGGTTAATTGAACCTATAAACAAATGGAGTTGTCTGCCTTGGGCTAGAACAAGGATTTTACTATGAAGGCAAATGTAGCAATGGGTTGTTGACATTTCACATTTGGATGTAATGAGAATTGGAATATAACCATCAAGAGAGCTGCCCGAGCAATTGATTCCACTTCATTATCTGGTCCTGTCATGTGCTGCTTATCCTATAAGCTCACATTAGACACTAGTAGATCAAATCACTAAACAAAAAAATAAAATATTTGAATGAGTTGCCTAAAAAAGACTATTGGTCATTTATTAGATTTTTATTGTTTTCAGTACAAATGGTTTAGTCTAACATAAAAGAATAGGTGGTCTTCTATCTAAAGTCCTGTAACAACTCAGTTTGTATGACATCATATTTCCCAACACATTTCTGCACTGAGTTGTAAGCAAAATACAAGGCCAACTGGAGTTCCTGGAAGTACTCTGGACCTTAAAGAATGTAACAGATTGTTTTGTGTTCTATTTTGCAAGAAAATATTCAAGGTAAAGTGGAATGGAATGCAAGTCAGTGATGAAAATAATCAGTTGCTCCATTATCTAAGAAAACAGTAATATTATTATTAAAAATAAATGAGGCAACATTCTATGTAATCAGCTTTTACAATAAGCCTATATATGATTCACATTTGATCTACTGTAAATCCTTTTTAACATTTACTTATCAGAAAATTATAGGCAAAAGTACTTTGGATGCAAGTATAATGCATTATTGTGTTCTCTAGGATTGACCAAAACCACAGCAAACTAAATTGATATTGATAAGGCTAAACTAATAACTCATAATGAAAGAGAAGGAGCAACAACAATTGAAAACTGAGCAGCTTCAAACAGATTCTGCCTTTCACTTAAGTACTCTATCAATCATAGCCATCATTTGACTATAAAACCAGAAGATGGAGCTTAAAAATTCACATCAGTTTACGATCCATTAAGAAGTTCTTCCTCGTCCGGGGAAATCACAAGAATCAATGGATATATATTTAGACTTTGGCAAAAACATTGATGCATTTGCTTCAAATGAGTACTAATATGATATCAGATACTTCATATGAACTATGACCCACCTGGATGAGACCCCTGGGTTCTAAATCTGGCTCTGTTTTTCAATCTGACTCTGTCTGTTTTGTAATCTACAAAATTATTAAAAGAGAAGACAGAGAATATGAGAAAATCTCTGTCCTACTTTCCTCATAGGACTCTTTTAAGGCTCAAATGTGATCCTGCCTTTGAATGTACATCAAAGTGTGTAAAGTGCAAGCCATATAACATTAAAAGTCAAAAAGACACTTAAAGTTATTAAGTCCCACCTTCTCAGGTTGTAGATAAGCAGCAGAGATTTATGATTCACCCAAGAACAGCCAGAAATTTAGTGGCTGGAATCCACTTCTTTTGAGACCTGGTACAGAGATGTTTCAGATTCTTTACACCAAATTCTAAGCTCACACTATTATCACACAATATTTTGGTTAATACATTACTGATTAAATATATTAAATATCCATTTAATAACTCTGTTAACCACATTTTTCTTGAAACTTTTCCCTTTTTGTCTTTTTGACACTCAATAACCTGGTTCTTCCGCTTTTCTTCTCTTTCTCTTTCAGTCATCAAACACCCTTGATCATATCTTTGGGAATCCTATAAAAATTAGTTCTCTGTTTTACACTTTATCACTCCATACTGCCATGGTTTCCATTATCTTCTCCAAATGGATGAATACACAATTTGTATGTCCAATGTTTTCAAGTATAAAAGCTGGTGAGATATTTACATACAGATGTTCCTCTCAATGTCAGAATCATAACAGCTTTGGACGGCAGGAACTTTGAGATCAAGAAGGCAATGGATAATGCCTTCAAAAGTCTGAAGACGATGACTTTCAGGCTGAAATTCCCAATCTAACCAAACGATTAAACAAGTGCACTAATTAAAGCTCATGCCATATTCAGGCAAGGAAAATGTAAAAATGTTAAATTTTCAATGCATCTTCTCTTAGGAAACATTAAGAGTAAGGGTTCCAGAAAAATGAGCATGAAAGCAAGAACAAATGGAGATTTGGAGACCACAAAACAGGGATATTTGAGATATCAGTAAATGCAGTACCAGCAGGAAAGCCATGCAGGAGCCCAAAGAGCTTCAGGACAAGTTGGAGAGAAGACAGGCTCCAGAGAAAGGACATGTTATTGATAGAGTATCTGAAATATTCGATTACTGAAAAATATTAGATAGAATTCATAAAATTAGTGGAGCATACAAAAAACAAAAGCAGGTATATAGGAAATTAATCAAATGAAAACTAAAATAAGGTAATTATTAATTCCTGGAAATCTACCATTTGGTGGAAACTTTAGTAAGCCATGGCCAGATTCTTCTGAGCTTTGAAGCTCCTCCCTGTGGCCAGCCAGTGACCATATAGTCTTGGGTACCATTCCACCGTGGAGACAGTGGGATCTGTGTTCACTTATTCTTAGCCTAATCACGAAGGTATCTTTGCCCTGATTGTTTCTTAGTTCATTAAGCCAAGCCCAAGTGGAAATTCTTGCAAATTTTCAAATTCCAACCATACTTTGTAGTTTTCCTAAAATGATCAACAGAAAAGAAAATAACAATCATAGATCATAGTCTCTCTCTTTTTTTTTTGGTAGAGTCTTGCTCTGTCACCCAGGCTGGAGTACAGAGGCACAATCTCAGCTCACTGCAGCCTCCACCTCCTGGGTTCAGGTGATCCTCCTGCTTCAGCCTCGCAAGTAGCTGGGACTACAATGTGCACCACTACGGCTACTTTTATTGTATTTTTCAACATGGTTTCACCATGTTGACCAGGCTGGTCTCGAACTCCTGAACTCGTGACTTCAGGTGGTCTGGTCACTTTGGCCTCCCAAAATGATAGGATTACAGGTGTGAGCCACCGTGCCCAGCCTCTCGGTATAGTCTATTACTTGAACCATCAGTAGAAAAATTTACACAGCCATGATAATGCAAATAATGTATACTGTCTTAACCAAAGGTTTTGA
The DNA here is from genome assembly GCF_043159975.1 of Macaca nemestrina. NCBI lineage: Eukaryota > Metazoa > Chordata > Mammalia > Primates > Cercopithecidae > Macaca > Macaca nemestrina. The sequence goes on along the minus strand of NC_092131.1, from coordinate 22,552,970 downwards.
TATAACTTTATTGGAAGAATGGTGTGGGGAATTTGGTTGGGAGTGAAATACTGAGTATGAGAAAGCCAGTTCTACATGTACACTAATAAGAAATCAGTGGGTGATGTCCAAAATAGATTAAACCAAAGAAAAGCAGCATATTATTTAGAAATACAGAGGTTAATATAACAAGAGACATCCAAAGTCTTTGAAAGTTATCTCCAGGGAGCAAGACCAGAGAATATTAATTTTTAAAGTATGTATTGTAATGTCCTTCTTTTTGAAATATAAGCTTCTCAAGTTCCTCATCTTTGCCTTATACTTTTATTTTATACCATATAACATACTTCTGTGCCTATAACAGAAGTTCAGATATTTGTTTTAGGAATACTAATGAAAAAAGGAGGAATTACAATTAGCTTAGCGGCATGCAAAATGCCTTTGCTTGAGCTTAAAGGTCTAGAGCAAAACACATAGAAAATGATTGACACAAAATTAAAGCAAGAATTCTTTCCTGGCAGTTTGAAGACACATTATTTTTAAACTGCATTTGAAATCCTTAATATCCTACTTTGGGATGTGTCCAATTTTACTCTTTCTCTCAATGTTGACCATTATACCCATGTTTAACAAACTTTGGAAAACATTTTATACTTACTCTGCCCCTTTCCCATAAGAACTTGAGTAACATACAATGAAATGGCATGCTTTATCTGGGTTAATAAAATACAAATAGAAAGTCAGGTCCAAAGAAAAATGAAGGAAATATATATGTTGATGAAGATCTTTATCAGTATGTGATTAAATATTTATTTCATTTAATTATTTATACCATCCTATGTGAATAATTGGATAAAAAAGAATTAGAGCAAAGAAAAATAAGGATAAGAAAAAGCAGATAAGAAGGGGCAAAAATATTGTTCAAAATTCAAGAGCAATTTCTTGGATACTTTGCTTGAAATGGAGGCAAAGTTTGGCTCTGAGTTTCAAGCAGCTGATACAGAAAGGAGTAGTCATGGTGAAGCATCTGAATGCAAAATGCTACTCTGAGCTGCCTGGCAGCCAGAGCAAAAACAGAAACACAAGTTACTCTCAGAATCATTTCATGAAAATTATAGAGAATGCCACCATAGGGATCTGTTACATAGCTTTTTATTTGCTTATGTGAATGCAAGATACTCAATTACGTTTAAATTTATGATAAATAATAAATAGCATCTCAAAATAAAAGTATGGCCCAAATATTGCTAGGCATATACTTGTACAAAAAATTGTTTTTTATCTAATATTCAAATTTAACTGAGATTTTTGAATTTATTATCTTGCTAAATCTGGCTACCCTAATCTAGGGTGTTGATGGAACTTCAGTAACAAACTTTTCAGATAATTTTCAAGATATTCATACTTAATATTTTATATCCCATAATAACTACTATAATATAAATTTCCAGTGTAATGATACGTTGAGTTTTCTTAGTGACCTAATTTCTTGAAAAAGGCTGTCCAAACTGTGTTCGAATTTTTTGTCATGTCCCTATGTTTGATGTTATTCTATCACTTATCTGAGAAACTTACATTTTATTCAAGAAGGTAGCATAAATGCCTCATTTTTTGTTTTCCTGTACTGAGAAATGCTGGAATAAAGAAGGGAAGGAATCATTATTTAAATCAATGATTTGGCAATTCAATTATACATTCTTATGCAGAAAACCACAGTAGAATTACAAAGAGAGGATATTTAATGAGCCGACTATCATTTTTTCAGTGGAGAAAACGAAAATTGTTCTTACTACCTGAGCTTGGAAAAAGTGATGCCAGTCTGCTAGCAGGAAAAACTTAGCATTTATACTCACTGTATGTGAAGGGGAGGTGGACCAGTTATACCCAGGTGAAGAATATGTTACTAGAATTAAGAATAGGGCATTTTGTTCCAGTCAAATCAAGAATCCAGTCAAATCAAGAAGTAACAGTTGGGTGCATTGACTCATGCTTGTAATCCCATCGCTTTGGGAGGCAAAAGTAGAATTGCTTGAGGCCAAAAGTTTGAGACCAGCCTGGGCAACATAGTGAGACCCCATTGTACAAAAATAAAAATAAAGAAGAATGCTAGTATTTTAGAATCATTACTTTTGCACATTGGATGGGAATATATATATATATCTCCAAAGAATCTGTGTTTCTCACTTTTATGCATAAATTCTTTAAAATGGAAGATAATTAGTCCATCATACTCAATTTCTTTAAGTTGCTCATTTTCTCCCTCACTTGAGATAGAATTTATTTAATTCTGTGAAATGAGAGGAGTATAGAATACTTAAATTCAAAGCCAAAGAAATTTGAAAGGGGTAATTGTTGACGGATGCCCGCTACTCAAATTTTAAATTACACTATACTACAGTGGATTCTTTTTTTAGAATTAACAAGAATAAAAACAATGTATCATTTTATTCCTAAGTTGTTAGGGGCCCAATTCTGACAAATTTTCAAGTGCCCCATAATGAGCCTTATGGATGAAATTCAAATCATGAGCCTCCTTCCACTGATACATTTGTGGATGGGAAATAATGTGAGAGATAATGAAGTTGTAAAAATTCATTTCCTAATGCATAGTGTATTGTGTGATATTATGTTGACTTTTTTAAACCAAGTTAAAGTTAGAAATAAAACTGCTCTTACATATTGATTTCTAATAGACCAGATGGGTTCTTTAGTAGAAATGTATTCCTAATGTTTATCTGATTCGTTAATATAAATAAAGAAATATGAGAAGGGTAAGAGAACACAGAAAATGTAAATAATATTTTAGAGATTAAGTTATATTTACCTCTGTCTGTAAGTCGCTCCACAGTAATTCAAATGTATCATAACCTATGTGTATTTCCAATTCTAGAAAAATGGTCTTATATTGACATTTTACTTCAATAGACTCTCCAAAGGCACTAAATTTGTTGGAGTATAAAGCTGTTGATGTAATAAATGTGTGATAGACAGCAACAAAGAGACATGGAATATTAAATCCTGCCTCCTTTATTCAAGTCAACAAACACATATTAAGTGTGTACTCTGCCAAGTATTGCTTTGGCTTTTGAGGCCTAGAGAGATTTAAAAATACAAGCTGGAGGAAGTACATCTATAAATCAATAGATTATTCTTCCATAAGATAAAAACAGCAATAAAAGTATCAACTTGAACATATAGTTGATATACATAAAATTAATAACATACTGATATATAGAGAATAGTTATATATACAGCACATATAGAGTGTATATGTATACATATTTAATTCCATACTGATACGTTATAAAACTAAAAAGATGAGATAGCAAACCTACAGTTTTACTATTTTTTAATACTCAATTTGGTCATCTTATGTAGCCCTGATGAGTATCTTCCCCACTTTGGAGACCAGTGACATAAAGGACAGCGTTAACAAGGAGAAGTGTGGCTCGTAAAGGGAGGCTTCCTTCAAAGGTTACCTATGATCTAACATGTAAATAGTAAAATTTTTTTTTAATGAACAAGAGGAAGAACACTCAATGCACATGGATGAGTTTGTAAATACATAGATATATGTAGTGTCATGATTTATTTAAAAAGCATGAATAGTTGTAAGTATTTTTTTAAATGTCAAGTTCAAGTAAAGGAGAGAGTAGAATAATCCAACATGTGGCCTGAGAGATCATACATGTCAGACCATGAAAGGGCACAGTGGGCATACAAAAGACAAGCGTATTATTCTAAAGACTATGAGTTGCCAGTAGAGGGTTGTCAATAGGCCAGAAAGATCGCTTAGAAGAATGTGGAATGGGAGTCCTCAAAGAGGGGCATGTATGTTAGGGTATGGAAAGAAGACTTGAGAACTTCAATTTGTATTTATTCATATTTGTTCCTTTAAAGATATGTATTTTGCAAATGTTTTATAGTAACTACTTAATGTTAGAGTACATATTAATTTTAAATGTATAAAGATACATGGATGTACATGCTTTTTTTAAACTGATGGAGTGTTCAAAAAATGTTTTGAAACTACTAATGTTGAGAATGACATGAAGGAGGCAAAAAGGTAGAGAGGAGGAAATGAGGGAAGACACTGGTGCATTAATTCAGATGAAGGATAGAGAAGGCCTCCATGAAGCAGAAATAATGGGGCTACACAGCGGAGCCCTGACTCAGTAATATTCGCGAACATTCTTTCTTTCACTTTCTCATTCTTTTCCATTGCTTTATCTTTAGCAAGCATCCTGTGCTATCTGCTGTTTTAGTTTGTCAGTTTGTTCAAGCAGCTACAACAAAATGCCATAGGCTGGGTGGCTCATAAACAACAACAAATTTATTTCTCACAGTTCTGATGACTGGACAGTTCAAGATCAAGAGAGCAGAAGATTTGAAGTCTGGTAATGATCTGCTTTCTCACAGGTAGCCATCTTCTCACTGTAACTTCACATGGTAGAAAGGGCCAGGGATTTCTCTGGGGTCCCTTTGTTAGGGCCCTAATCCCATTCACGAGGGCTCTGCCTCCTAATACCATCACCTTGCGAGTTAGGATTTCAACATATTAATTCAGAGAGAACAAAATAATGTTATTCACCTACATTTCAAAAGACGAAGCTTCTGAGAGCCATTGGATTGCAGTCCCAGCAGAGAACTGCCATGAGGACAGGGCCTCCTGAGACTTAAGGCCAGTAAAGTCACAATTGCATGATTCTAGCCTGAGAATTGTTCTAAATCTTTATGTTTTACTTCCCTTCTGCTGATCAATTTCATCTTGAAGTCATTTCTTTCTTTTGCATGTTACTATATGCAATTAAGAGAAACCAAGACACAATTTTAACATTTTGCTTAGAAATTTCCTCAGCCAAATATCCAATGTAATCACTCATAAGTTCTAACTTTCCCAAAACACTAGAATACAAATACAATCCAGTCAATCTCTTTGCCACTTTACAACAAGGATGGACTTTCCTCTGTTATCTAATAACATGTCCCTAATTTTCATCTGAGACTGTATCAGAATGACATTTGCCATCCATATTGCTAGCAAAATCTTGGTCAGGAATGCTTAGATATTCTCTAAGAAGATTCAGGTTGTCTCTACAGCTCTCCTCTTCTTTCTGAGCCCTCACCAGAATTGCCTTAACATGTTTTCACCACAATGTAGTCTTTTACTATCATGTACCTCAAAAGTATTACAGCTTCTACTCGTTACACAGTTCCAAATCTGCTTCCACATTTTTAGGTATTTGTTATGGCATCACCCCCACTTCTTGGTATCAAAATCTGTATTAGTCAGAGTTCTCTCAAGAAACAGAACCAAGACGATATACAGAAATATGTAGAATGAGATTTATTATGCGGGATTGGCACATGCAATTATGGAGGCCTAGCAATCCCAGTATCTGCTATTTTCAAGCTGGAGGTCTAGGAAAGCTGGTAGTATAGTGCCAGTTCAAGCCAAAAGGTCAAAAAACCAGGAGAGTCAATGGTGCAAGTGTAGTCTGAGAGAAAAGCCCAAGATAAGGAATGCTGAGAGTGGAAGAAGACAGATGTCCCAGCTCCCAAAGGGAGAGAAAATGTGTTCCTCCTTTGCTTTTTGTTCTATTCATGCCCTCAAAATATTAGATGACGCCCACCCACATTGGGAAGGGTAGATTTTCTTTACTGGTTCTACTGATTTAAATGCTAATCTCTTTATAAAACACCCTTAAATGCACACACACAGAAATAATGTTTTACCTTAGTAAACTGACACAAAATTAACCATCACACCCATACATAGGAGAGCTGATTCTACGTGCTCAGAAAAACCTTGGATGATTTTGTGTTATTTAAGCTTTGATTCTGGGGATTTGGGTTGGAAAATCATACTTCTCTGAATGGTTAGAGACAACCTAGATGATTTTCTACATATTATTTCCCTATATCTCCACAATGGTCACTGTGTTTGAATGTATAGAGGAAAATGTCATAATATAAAGAAAGAGGAGGAAGAAGACTGTATTCTAAAGAAAGAATATCTGTTAATAAAGTCAAAGTCCAAGTTAAAATGTCATTGTCTCCCTCATTTCCTCTTATCGCAGTCATTTGTTCTTCAAGGATGAAGCCCAGAACTACTTTCTGAGCTGGGCTGACTTGCTCTTTTCAGAGCAGACAGGCATCAGAGGGATTCATTATCCTTTCCTGACACATAGAAACAGTCTACACTCTGTCATCCGGAAACTAAATCTCCTCTCAGAGAAGTTTGGTCTCTAGCCTGTCTTCGATATTATAGGCAGAGCTATAATCATTATCTACCTATCATCTATTTATTAATTCTATCTATCTATCATCTATCTATATCATCTATGTATCTATAAAATTGTGTATACATATATATACCTATACATAGACATATATATACTACAAATGCAAAATATGTGTATATAAACATATACAATGTTTCAACATATGTGTGCGTGTTTATGTACTCAACGTGTGTGTGTGTATGTGTGTGTGTGCGTGCCTCTAAGGATTGTACAACAATCATACATCTAGAGTAAAACAGACCTACATCTGAATCCCAATTCTAGCGCCTACGAGCTATACAAAAATCTGACAACTTAATTATTTATTTGAGCCTACCCTCCTCACCTCTAAAATGGCAATAACAGTGCCCACTTTGCCATCTTATCATGTGAATTAAGTGAGATGGTGGCATATAAATTGCTGGCTCACAGAGAAATTCAGTAGAGTAGCCATTGTCGTTTCGTTGCGGGAGATAGAATTACCTTTCATGACTTCAAAGATGTCTTCTGAACTGAAGTTCAGAGGTGAAAGGATAGGCAATAAAAACATAATAGAATTCACATTTACTGAGTTTTAGTTTCTTTGGCAAACACAAAGATAAACAGTGACTGAACCCCATTTGTGTTCTCAGACAATGCAAGCTGTGATATGTTATGAAGCACATGGACAGAATACACACGGTAAACAAAAGAGGGAGAGAGGGTGGAAAAAGGCAGAGAGACAGCAAGAAAGGGAGAGAGGAAGGCCAAATGCAAATGGTATGATTTGAGCTAGACTATAAAACCTCACTTACTCAGAGGTCACATTTGGCGAAATTTTAACAAGGATGTAAAAGATCTCTGGCGGTATGCAAAGCAATGCAACACCTTCATGCACTTGAAGCCAGGGAGAAATGTGTCCTTTGACTTTCTCTCAGGATTTACTTACCCTTGGTTCTGATATAAAATTTAGTGCATTTATTTATTTAGTGTTCTAGTATATGAAAAAATAGAAGTAGAATTTTCATGCAGGATAGGTTGTATTGCTAGTGGTCAATGTTTGGAGAGAAAAGTAAAATGGCAGCTAATGATCTGGTGGAGAAGAAAAAAAGAGAATTCATTAAAATCAAGTGCTAGAATTCCATAATTAAAGGAACTGGAGCAATTTTGTAGAAGAGAAGTTATTCATAACATACCCTTTTCCTCCTCATGCATCAGCATATTATAAACAACTTAATAACTGCTCCTTGAAATGATGGGTTAAGTCATCAAAAACAAGTTAAATTATGTTTACAACCTCTTTTAATGAAATTGCAGCATAAAATGTATTGTTGAATGATACCACTAAAATAATTAACATTTCTTGCAAAGACTTAGTGTTGAACAGTTGCATAATTATAGGTTGCTTAACTTTTCTGAGCCAAATTTCCTTATTTATAACATACACATGATAACATTTAATTAATGCAGTTGTCATTGGTTCTAAATGAGATAATAATTATAAACATTCATTGTGTCTGGTCTGGCATATAAGATGTTAATTCATTAATTTCTACTTTTAATTGGTTGATTTTTTCTTTAACAGGATTAGCCTTAATTATTTGAAAATTTCATATTTCATGAATTTACCACAGTGAAAGTTAAATTAGCAGTTACTTCTTTTTCTTTTTCCTTAAAAATACAAATAGTAGGCTGGGTACGGTGGTTCATGCCTGTAATCCCAGCACTTTGGGGGGCCAAAGTGGGTGGGTCACTTGAGGTCAGGGATTTGAAACCAGCCTGGCCAACATGGCGAAACCCCGTCTCTACTAAAAATATAAAAATTAGCCAGGTGTGGTGGTACATGCCCAGCTGGGATTACACCCAGCTACTCAGGAAGCTGAGGCAGAGGAATCGCTCTAACTCAGGGGGTGGAGGTTGCAGCGAGCCTACATCACATCACTGCACTCCAGTCTGGGTGACAGAGCAAGACTCTGTCTCAAAAAAAAAAAAAAAAAAGACAAATAGTGAAGTACAAAGAGATCAATATATGTTTTAGTCTATTAAATTGTAGGTTGTTACCCTGTCACAAGGGTTCCTTGAAAAGTCACAGTTCCTTTAAGAATGCCACATGGTACCAATATGGAGAAAGCACCATTTATTTTTCATGAGTACAACTATCTGCTGGATTTATCACACAACTGTGGGAATTCAGATTCTTTCTTTGTTGATTCCTCCAGCCTGAGTAGAGGGAGTCTTAGCCCACAGGCACACAAAAAAAGTGTGTATATGACTGCATATATTGGAAAGAATACAGATTTGTCTCATTTTTGTATGCTACACTTTGGGAATGAACATTTATTAGGAAAGGATAGGACTACTAAACAGTAGTTGCATATGATTTCCTGAAGAAGTATATATTTTATTTTAGATTTGGAGACATCAAACATGAGTAAAATTTCATTCACAAATGTTATTTACTCTTTCACTGAAAGCAAGTTTCTCTTTTTTGAAAATGAAAAATCATTTCCACTTTCATTATATCCTTCCAATTCCGCTCCAAAGCAGTGTTGCTGAAGCACATCTTTATTTTACACATTGTCCTATCAACATCTTGTTTCTGCAATATTTTTCACACCAAAGGAACGCGGTGTATTTGATTGAACTTGTCAATCCCTCATTCTGTTCCAGTGAAGATGAGGCAAGAGAGCTTGTTACTAGTAGTTAAAGAGAGTTCAAGCTGCAGAGCTTGTTTCAAATGTGTCTTCTCTGTACTCAAGCAATCAATGATCCTGGTCACTGACCCTGTCTGAGTTCTAGCCTCTCAGACTGAGCAGATGACTGATTCATAGATCCTAGGCAATCCATCTCCTTTCTCTTCCACCCTTTCCTATCACACCAAACACACACACACACACACACACACACACACACACATCATAGACAGTTTTGGAATATGCCTTTTGCTTGCATCTACTCATCAAACCTCATCTGACTGTGTCTCGTTAATATCGTCAAGATAATATCAAGTAACTGTTCAATCTTTCTTCTATGTGGGGGATTGAAAAAATTGGAGATTACAAAAAATGCACTACAAAAGAGAACATTAGGAGAACTAATCACACGGGTTAAAGCCAGGTTTGTGCATGGGGGTCAAAGATGATCTTTGCAGTGAGAATGTGTTATAGTCAGAAGCACAGGGAAATTGACGGCCAAAAATGTTCTATACCTAATGGCCCACCAAAGATCAAAGATGCTAAAGAAAATTCTTCTTTAAGAAATACGGAGGAAGTATACATCGAGGAAAAGAAAAAAATGAGTGAAGATGGGAGAAATGGAGATGAGGTGTTAAGTGGGAATGAAATAAATGTACATAACACTTCTGACATGGCCAGAACTGAGATTCTTTGTGTTGGGTGTGATGGGGTTTGGGCATGCTATCCCAAAATATGGCACCTTAATGTTTGAGAAACTGCAGAAGCAGGAATCTCTCTCTTACATTCCCTTCATCCTTCACATCCAAGCAGATCATAAGACCCTCATTCAAAAGGTTGTCTCCGAGTGGGCGGGCCAAGATGGCCGAATAGGAACAGCTCCAGTCTCCAACTCCCAGTGCGAGCGACACAGAAGACCGGTGATTTCTGCATTTTCAACTGAGGTACTGGGTTCATCTCACTAGGGAGTGCCCGACAATCGGTGCTGGTCAGCTGCTGCAGCCCGACCAGCAAGAGCTGAAGCAGGGTGAGGCATCGCCTCACCTGGGAAGTGCAAGGGGGAAGGGAATCCCTTTTCCTAGCCAGGGGAACTGAGACACACAACACCTGGAAAATCGGGTAACTCCCACCCCAATACTGTGCTTTAAGCAAATGGGCACACCAGGAGATTGTATCCCACACCTGGCCGGGAGGGTCCCACGCCCACGGAGCCTCCCTCATTGCTAGCACAGCAGTCTGTGATCTAACCGCAAGGCAGCAGCGAGGCTGGGGGAGGGGTGCCCGCCATTGCTGAGGCTTAAGTAGGTAAACAAAGCCGCTGGGAAGCTCGAACTGGGTGGAGCTCACAGCAGCTTAAGGAAACCTGCCTGTCTCTGTAGACTCCACCTCTGGGGACAGGGCACAACTAAACAACAACAAAAGCAGCCGAAACCTCTGCAGACACAAACGACTCTGTCTGACAGCTTTGAAGAGAGCAGTGGATCTCCCAACACGGAGGTTGAGATCTGAGAAGGGACAGACTGCCTGTTCAAGTGGGTCCCTGACCCCTGAGTAGCCTAACTGGGAGACATCCCCCCGTAGGGGCAGTCTGACACCCCACACCTCACAGGGTGGAGTACACCCCTGAGAGGAAGCTTCCAAAGCAAGAATCAGACAGGTACACTCGCCGTTCAGCAATATTCTATCTTCTGCAGCCTCTGCTGCTGATACCCAGGCAAACAGGGTCTGGAGTGGACCTCAAGCAATCTCCAACAGACCTACAGCTGAAGGTCCTGACTGTTAGAAGGAAAACTATCAAACAGGAAGGACACCTACACCAAAACCCCATCAGTACATCACCATCATCAAAGACCAGAGGCAGATAAAACCACAAAGATGGGGAAAAAGCAGGGCAGAAAAGCTGGAAATTCAAAAAATAAGAGCGCATCTCCCCCGGCAAAGGAGCGCAGCTCATCGCCAGCAACGGATCAAAGCTGGATGGAGAATGACTTTGACGAGATGAGAGAAGAAGGCTTCAGTCCATCAAATTTCTCAGAGCTAAAGGAGGAATGACATACCCAGCGCAAAGAAACTAAAAATCTTGAAAAAAAGTGGAAGAATTGATAGCTATAGTAATTAATGCAGAGAAGGTCATAAACGAAATGAAAGAGATGAAAACCATGACACGAGAAATACGTGACAAATGCACAAGCTTCAGTAACCGACTCGATCAACTGGAAGAAAGAGTATCAGTGATTGAGGATCAAATGAATGAAATGAAGCAAGAAGAGAAACCAAAAGAAAAAAGAAGAAAAAGAAATGAACAAAGCCTGCAAGAAGTATGGGATTATGTAAAAAGACCAAATCTATGTCTGATTGGGGTGCCTGAAAGTGAGGGGGAAAATGGAACCAAGTTGGAAAACACTCTTCAGGATATCATCCAGGAGAACTTCCCCAACCTAGTAGGGCAGGCCAACATTCAAATCCAGGAAATACAGAGAACGCCACAAAGATACTCCTTGAGAAGAGCAACTCCAAGACACATAATTGCCAGATTCACCAAAGTTGAAATGAAGGAAAAAATCTTAAGGGCAGCCAGAGAGAAAGGTCAGGTTACCCACAAAGGGAAGCCCATCAGACTAACAGCAGATCTCTCGGCAGAAACTCTACAAGCCAGAAGAGAGTGGGGGCCAATATTCAACATTCTTAAAGAAAAGAATTTTAAACCCAGAATTTCATATCCAGCCAAACTAAGTTTCATAAGTGAAGGAAAAATAAAATCCTTTACAGATAAGCAAATGCTTAGAGATTTTGTCACCACTAGGCCTGCCTTACAAGAGACCCTGAAGGAAGTACTAAACATGGAAAGGAACAACCGGTACCAGCCACTGCAAAAACATGCCAAAATGTAAAGACCATGGAGGCTAGGAAGAAACTGCATCAACTAACGAGCAAAATAACCAGTTAATATCATAATGGCAGGATCAAGTTCACACATAACAATATTAACCTTAAATGTAAATGGACTAAATGCTCCAATTAAAAGACACAGACTGGCAAACTGGATAAAGAGTCAAGACCCATCAGTCTACTGTATTCAGGAGACACATCTCACACGCAGAGACATACATAGGCTCAAAATAAAGGGATGGAGGAAGATTTACCAAGCAAATGGAGAACAAAAAAAAGCGGGGGTTGCAATACTAGTCTCTGATAAAACAGACTTTTTTTTTTTTTTTTTTTTTTTTTTTGAGACGGAGTCTCGCTCTGTCACCCAGGCTGGAGTGCGGTGGCTGGATCTCAGCTCACTGCAAGCTCCGCCTCCCGGGTTCACGCCATTCTCCTGCCTCAGCCTCCCAGTAAAACAGACTTTAAACCATCAAAGATCAAAAGAGACAAAGAAGGCCATTACATAATGGTAAAGGGATCAATTCAACAGGAAGAGCTAACTATCCTAAATATATATGCACCCAATACAGGAGCACCCAGATTCATCAAGCAAGTCCTTAGAGACTTACCAAGAGACTTAGACTCCCATACAATAATAATGGGAGACTTCAACACTCCACTGTCAACATTAGACAGATCAACGAGACAGAAAGTTAACAAGGATATCCAGGAATTGAACTCATCTCTGCAGCAAGCAGACCTAATAGACATCTATAGAACTCTCCACCCCAAATCAACAGAATATACATTCTTCTCAGCACCACATCGCACTTATTCCAAAATTGACCACATAATTGGAAGTAAAGCACTCCTCAGCAAATGTACAAGAACAGAAATTATAACAAACTGTCACTCAGACCACAGTGCAATCAAACTAGAACTCAGGACTAAGAAACTCAATCAAAACCGCTCAACTACATGGAAACTGAACAACCTGCTCCTGAATGACTACTGGGTACATAACGAAATGAAGGCAGAAATAAAGATGTTCTTTGAAACCAATGAGAATAAAGATACAACATACCAGAATCTCTGGGACACATTTAAAGCAGTGTGTAGAGGGAAATTTATAGCACTAAATGCCCACAAGAGAAAGCAGGAAAGATCTAAAACTGACACCCTAACATCACAATTAAAAGAACTAGAGAAGCAAGAGCAAACACATTCAAAAGCTAGCAGAAGGCAAGAAATAACTAAGATCAGAGCAGAACTGAAGGAGATAGAGACACAAAAAAACCTCCAAAAAATCAATGAATCCAGGAGCTGGTTTTTTGAAAAGATCAACAAAATTGACAGACCGCTAGCAAGACTAATAAAGAAGAAAAGAGAGAAGAATCAAATAGACGCAATAAAAAATGATAAAGGGGATATCATCACCGACCCCACAGAAATACAAACTACCATCAGAGAATACTATAAACACCTCTACGCAAATAAACTAGAAAATCTAGAAGAAATGGATAATTTCCTGGACACTTACACTCTTCCAAGACTAAACCAGGAAGAAGTTGAATCCCTGAATAGACCAATAGCAGGCTCTGAAATTGAGGCAACAATTAATAGCCTACCAACCAAAAAAAGTCCAGGACCAGATGGATTCACAGCTGAATTCTACCAGAGGTACAAGGAGGAGCTGGTACCATTCCTTCTGAAACTATTCCAATCAATAGAAAAAGAGGGAATCCTCCCTAACTCATTTTATGAGGCCAACATCCTCCTGATACCAAAGCCTGGCAGAGACACACACAAAAAAGAGAATTTTAGACCAATATCCCTGATGAACATCGGTGCAAAAATCCTCAATAAAATACTGGCAAACCGGATTCAGCAGCACATCAAAAAGCTTATCCACCATGATCAAGTGGGCTTCATCCCTGGGATGCAAGGCTGGTTCAACATTCGCAAATCAATAAACATAATCCAGCATATAAACAGAACCAAAGACAAGAACCACATGATTATCTCAATTGATGCAGAAAAGGCTTTTGACAAAATTCAACAGCCCTTCATGCTAAAAACGCTCAATAAATTCGGTATTGATGGAATGTATCTCAAAATAATAACAGCTATTTATGACAAACCCACAGCCAATATCATACTGAATGGGCAAAAACTGGAAAAAATCCCTTTGAAAACTGGCACAAGACAGGGATGCCCTCTCTCACCACTCCTATTCAACATAGTGTTGGAAGTTCTGGCTAGGGCAATCAGGCAAGAGAAAGAAATCAAGGGTATTCAGTTAGGAAAAGAAGAAGTCAAATTGTCCCTGTTTGCAGATGACATGATTGTATATTTAGAAAACCCCATTGTCTCAGCCCAAAATCTCCTTAAGCTGATATGCAACTTCAGCAAAGTCTCAGGATACAAAATTAATGTGCAACAATCACAAGCATTCTTATACACCAGTAACAGACAAACAGAGAGCCAAATCATGAATGAACTTCCATTCACAATCGCTTCAAAGAGAATAAAATATCTAGGAATCCAACTTACAAGGGATATAAAGGACCTCTTCAAGGAGAACTACAAACCACTGCTCAGTGAAATAAAAGAGGACACAAACAAATGGAAGAACATACCATGCTCATGGATAGGAAGAATCAATATCGTGAAAATGGCCATACTGCCCAAGGTAATTTATAGATTCAATGCCATCCCCATCAAGCTACCAATGAGTTTCTTCACAGAATTGGAAAAAACTGCTTTAAAGTTTATATGGAACCAAAAAAGAGCCCACATCTCCAAGACAATCCTAAGTCAAAAGAACAAAGCTGGAGGCATCACGCTACCTGACTTCAAACTATACAAGGCTACAGTAACCAAAACAGCATGGTACTGCTACCAAAACAGAGATATAGACCAATGGAACAGAACAGAGTCCTCAAAAATAATACCACACATCTACAGCCATCTGATCTTTGACAAACCTGAGAGAAACAAGAAATGGAGAAAGGATTCCCTATTTAATAAATGATGCTGGGAAAATTGGCTAGCCATAAGTAGAAAGCTGAAACTGGATCCTTTCCTTACTCCTTATACGAAAATTAATTCAAGATGGATTAGAGACTTAAATGTTAGACCTAATACCATAAAAACTCTAGAAGAAAACCTAGGTAGTACCATTCAGGACATAGGCATGGGCAAAGACTTCATGTCTAAAACACCAAAAGCAACGGCAGCAAAAGCCAAAATTGACAAATGGGATCTCATTAAACTAAAGAGCTTCTGCACAGCAAAAGAAACTACCATCAGAGTGAACAAGCAACCTACAAAATGGGAGAAAATTTCTGCAATCTACTCATCTGACAAAGGGCTAATATCCAGAACCTACAAAGAACTCAAACAAATTTACAAGAAAAAAACAAACAACCCCATCAAAAAGTGGGCAAAGGATATGAACAGACATTTCTCAAAAGAAGACATTCATACAGCCAACAGACACATGAAAAAATGCTCATCATCACTGGCCGTCAGAGAAATGCAAATCAAAACCACAATGAGATAGCATCTCACACCAGTTAGAATGGCGATCATTAAAAAGTCAGGAAACAACAGGTGCTGGAAAGGATGTGGAGAAATAGGAACACTTTTACACTGTTGGTGGGATTGTAAACTAGTTCAACCATTATGGAAAACAGTATGGCGATTCCTCAAGGATCTAGAACTAGATGTACCATATGACCCAGCCATCCCATTACTGGGTATATACCCAAAGGATTATAAATCATGCTGCTATAAGACACATGCACACGTATGTTTATTGCGGCACTATTCACAATAGCAAAGACTTGGAATCAACCCAAATGTCCATCAGTGACAGATTGGATTAAGAAAATGTGGCACATATACACCATGGAATACTATGCAGCCATAAAAAAGGATGAGTTTGTGTCCTTTGTAGGGACATGGATGCAGCTGGAAACCATCATTCTTAGCAAACTATCACAAGAACCGAAAACCAAACACCGCATGTTCTCACTCATAGGTGGGAACTGAACAATAAGATCACTTGGACTCGGGAAGGGGAACATCACACACCGGGGCCTATCATGGGGATGGGGGAGGGGGGAGGGATTGCACTGGGAGTTATACCTGATGTAAATGATGAGTTGATGGGTGCAGCACGCCAACATGGCACAAGTATACATATGTAACAAACCTGCACATTATGCACATGTACCCTAGAACTTAAAGTATAATAATAATAATAAATAAATAAAAGATAAACCTGGAAAAAAAAAACAAAAAAAAAACAAACAAAAGGTTGTCTCCATATACCTGGAAGAGAGGAACACCTTTATCTCTGATGACACGAGGACACAAAGCAGATTTTTAATAAACAAGCCTTGCTATGTTTCTTATAGTATGTTATCATTACGTCAAAATCCCGTTGTTCAATCATATTATCCCCTGACTGTCCACACTTCATCAAACCTAAGGATAAAAATGCACAGGATTTCCTGTTTCTTTGAGTCTTCATTTTTGGAGGCTTCCTTGTCATGTAAAACTTATATTAAACCAATGTCTGTGCTTTTTTCATGATACTCTGTTTGTTGTTGGTTTGTTGTTGTTGTTGTTGTTTGCTATAAGGGCCTTGACCATGAACCTAGAGATGGGTAAGGAAAAGAGGTCTTTCCTCCCCAACAGGTGCCACTTGTATGGAGTTTTGTGAAATCTGTCTGTCAGAAAAGCAGAGTGGCTTCCCTATAGATAAAATGCACAAACAGGAATTATATCCTACAGTTCAATATTAACACATTACATGAACTCTCTCATACTATCCTAGAGAACTCTAAATATTTCTCTAGTGTAGTAATTATTGAAGTATCTTTTTTTAAATTCTTTTGGTTTGTCTTTTTCTCATTCATCTGACACTCACAGTCAGAATATGAGTTCCAGGGGGAAAAAAAATCTTACCTCTCTATCTGTTAATATCCAGTAGAGTACACAGCAGTTTGCTGAAGCGGCTTTTAGTGTAGCAAGCTGGTCATCTGGAAGAGATTTACAAATCCTGAGCCAATAATAAAGCTAAGTGGCCTGGCTAGTGTAAGCCCAAGTCAGGGAAATGAGATAGCAAAGGGGTGCAGGCGCTTGAATGCACCATTTCATAAAATCCAGTTGCATTCATTCAGCAAATATTTTCTGTACATCAAATATTATTTTCACATAGATGAGGAGATAGCATTAGTTGTGTTGTCTCATTGTCAGTAGTTGACACAATCTTCCTCTTTTACTCTGAGTTGCTGAAGCCAGGGACCCAACTTAACTTGGCACTCTGGGGAATCATTTATGATAAATATCACACCTTCTACATTTCATTAGAATTTTTAAGACAGTGGTTTGTGGCAAAAAAAGAAAAAAGAAAAAAGAACAAATACACAAAACTTTGAAATGAATCATTAATATTATTTTCAGCTGATTGTTGGGAACACAGTGAAAGAATAGATTATGGCAGAACTTAAAAATGCTTGGTATTAAGATATTTAAAATACAGTAGGACATGGCCAGGCACAGTGGCTCACTCCTGTAATCCCAGCACTTTGGAAGGCTGAAGCGAGCAGATAAAGAGGTTAAAAGATCGAGACTATCCTGGCCAACGTGGTGAAAGCCGTCTCTACTAAAAATACAAAAACTAGCTGGGCATGGTGGCATGTACCTGTAGTCCCAGCTACTCAGGAGGCTGAGGCAGGATAATCCCTTGAACCCAGGAGGCAGAGGTTGAAGTGAGCCGAGATCAGGCCACTGTACTCCAGCCTGGGCAACAGAGCGAGACTCCATCTCAAAACAAAAACCAACCAAAAAGAAAACAGTAGGACATATGCTTAAAATCACTAAGTTAAGCAAAAGTGAAGTGTAGAATAATATTATATACTTTAGTAGGGACTGATTTTATTCATCTATGTTTCTGAAAAGAACAGGTGGTTGGGAGTGACTGGCATGACACAGTGCTGGTTTGAGTCTAAAACACGCTATTGCCAGACTCTCCTTTGTTTGCACTTCCTTCTCTCACTATAAGCTATTTCTTAGCTCCTCTTCACAGGAAAGCTCCTCAAGAACTGTGTTTTCTTCCTTCCTCTGTAGTCACTGATATTGAAGCCTTGCCCTGCATAGAAGGCCGGGGACTCAGGCCCGCCTACTTCCCACTATCTCCTCAATGCACTCATAAAAGCTTTTGTTGCCATTCCACTGAAGAGGCTTCTACCAAGGTCAGCAGCTACTTAC
Organism: Macaca nemestrina; assembly: GCF_043159975.1. Lineage (NCBI taxonomy): Eukaryota > Metazoa > Chordata > Mammalia > Primates > Cercopithecidae > Macaca > Macaca nemestrina. The sequence goes on along the minus strand of NC_092131.1, from coordinate 22,534,885 downwards.
ATTTTGCCGGATATCTGCTACATTTAAGGCAGATAACCATTATCTCAAACCAGAATGTCAAAAGATGTACTTAAAGTGGGTTGCTGAGAAAAAGGCCTCCTACTCTCTTTTAGATGCTATAACTTTACAGATGGTAGAAGCATTGATATTATACATTTGGAATCTAAAGCAAGACCTCCGCCTCTACAGGTCAAACAGAGACTGAGGATGAAGTTACGGAAGAAAGTATGTAATGATGTTTTATATTAAAACTCTAAGATACTAGTGTATCAGGCAATTCTTGCCTTGCTATGGAGAAATATCTAAGACTAGGTAATTTATAAAGAAAAGAGGTTTAAGTGGCTCACGGTTCTGCAGGCTTTAGAGAAAGTATAGTGCCAGTATCCTCTCAGCCTCTAGAGAGGCCCCAGGAAGCTTACAGTCATGGCAGAAAGTGAAGGGGAGCAGGCATGTCACATAGGAAAAACAGAAGAAAGAGACAGTGGGGGCGGGAGGGGTCACAGGCTTTTAAATGACCAGATCTCACGTGAACTCAGAACGGGAGCTCACTTTCCACCAAGTGGATGGCCCAAGCCATTCATGAGGGATCCGCTCCCACTATCCAATCACCTCCCATCTGTCCCCACCTCCAACACTGGGGATCACCATTCAACGTGAGATTTGGGGATTTGGGTTGGAACAAATATCCAGACTATATCAACCTGTTTAGTCAAAAACCATAAGAAGTAAGCACTTAGGTAAACAATAAATTGGGTATATATTTTTAATATAGAAGGCAGAGTGTTAATGTTTATATAAAGAGGTCTTAAGAAAAAGACTCCAAATCTCAATGGGAGGATAAGCAAAAAATCCAAATGAACAATGGTCACCCAAAAGATATACAAATGGTATTTGTTCAGCTTCACAAATTTAAAAGTGAAAGATAAAATATCCGTAGGATGCCAAGATTAGCATATTACATTGGCAGTGATTTCAAACATTTAAAACTTCATTCTGAGTTATTTTACTTAGGGTAAGGGCCTCCAGTTCATTCAGGTTCCTGCAAAAGACATGATTTTATTATTTTTCGTAGCTGAGTAGTATTTCATGGTGTGTGTGTATGTGTATGTGTTTGTGTGTGTGTAGAACATTTTCTTTATCTAATCATTCATTGATGGACACTTAGGTTGATTCCATATCACTGATATTGTGAACAATGTTCTGATAAACATAAAACTGCAGATATCTTTTCGACATAATGATTTCTTTTCCTTTGGGTAGATATCCAGTAATATAATTGCTGGATCAAATGGTATTTTTATTTTCTATTCAATTATTTCAGAAATCTCCATACTGTTTTCATAATTATTAATTAAAATAGTCAATTAGCTAATTATTAACTAAAATAATCAATTAGAGTTTAAAAAGCTTCATGAAAAGAAGAGAGTGTAAAACGAGCTTTCTCTTTCTTTTTTTTTTTTTTTTTTTTTTTTTGAGACGGAGTCTCGCTGTGTCGCCCAGGCTGGAGTGCAGTGGCCGGATCTCAGCTCACTGCAAGCTCTGCCTCCCGGGTTTTTACACCATTCTCCTGCCTCAGCCTCCCGAGTAGCCGGGACTACAGGCGCCCGCCACCTCGCCCGGCTAGTTTTTTGTATTTTTTAGTAGAGACGGGGTTTCACCGTGTTAGCCAGGATGGTCTCGAACTCCTGACCTCGTGATTCTTTACAAGTGGTAATGAAAGATAGTAGAATCTTTGCACTTGGAAACCTGTAACATATGACAAAAGTTCTAAAGTTATCTATTTTCTCTAATACCAAAATTTCATCTCTGGGAATGTATCCTATGTGGATTAATTCTAAGTGTACGCAAATAGGAAATTGAAACAATGTTTGTGGTAGTACATTCTTATGCAGATGTTGGCCATGGAGACCCCTTTGAGCGCTGACAGAACAGAAACCCCCAACTCAAGGCAGAGCCTGACCTATAGCACCTAGGATCCATCAGTCGCTGGCACTGAAGCCTTGCCTGGCAGGTGACCAGAGCTTGCCTACTTCCTGCCCACTGTCACCATGACCACTGTACATTCTATACCACAGCTGCCACCATCTCCTCCAGAGCAAGAGAAAAGGAACCACCCAGCCCCACAATAGAGCCATCAGGTTTCCATGTTCAGGTCACAGCTAAATTCTGTGAGACTAACCAATGTTTCTTGAGATTACTGAGACTAAATTCCTCCTCACAGTAATTGCCAAAACTGCAAGACCATCCCATCATCCATACTCATCTGTTGGCCCTGTGATGCACTGAGCATTCTCATCCCCAATGCACCCTTCCATGCCTCCTTTGTTTTCCAAATCTTTTCATCAAGACTTTGGAACATCCACGCATAATTGGAAACTCCTTCATAGCTCCAGCCTCTAACTTCCACTAAGACTGACTCTCTATGAGTCTACACTGCTGCTCCTGCATTTTATCCGATGGAATTTGGCCTTTCTCCCACATCTTATGGATTTTGGATTGAAATGTGTAAGTGGGACAAGGTCATCTCTTTCTGGTCTAGATCCTCAACCCTACACCTGATAGAGAAACTCTCAGGCTTTGGTATGTGTCCTCTTTACCACTTCTCATTGTTCTCATTTTCTAGCCCTTGTAAATTACACCTCATTCACTGACATCTTTGTTCCTGGCTTACCGTATTCCCCTCTGCCTCAACTCCATCTGTAGCATCAACCTGAGCATTATGTCAATACCTTGGCCTCTCAAGATACTCGCCTCCTCTCCCATGCTTCCTCCTTCTCCCAAGTTGCCCACTGGAACTCTCCATGAGCTCTGGAATCAATGGGTTCGGATCCTGATTTTGCCATTTACTATATAGGTGATCTTCAACTTATTTCTTAACTTCTCTGATTCCCAGTTTTTTCATCTGTAAGAGAATGTACACATGATTCCTGCCTCGCAGGAAAGCCACTGGTTCTTACTGTCTCAGCATGCATAGAAAGGTTATTTAAAATATGATTTTTTATCTTATTTCCTTGCTAAGAACTTAATAATTCTATAAAATAATTGTTGTTATAGGCCTAAAATCATAGTGTATCATGTTCTTTTGAGATATAAAGTTTTCTATACCTTATCTAGAAGAGTAACTTTAAAGTGGTATATTCTTAAAGTATTGACAAAAACTTTTAAACCATACAAATAGACAAAAGTTTACAAATAAAACCTTCTTCCACTAACTGCCCTCAAGACTTTGTTCCCCAACTTAAGGTAACACTTCAATAGTTTTCTTGTTTTGTAAATTCCTTTAAAAACATCACAGACTTTTTTAAAGAAAAATGAAGTAGCCAACTGTCAAACTATCCAGATTACAATGCACTAAGCATAAAGCCAAAAGACCGGGTAAATAGCAGCTGTTTATGGCACAGGTTCTGAATTTCAAGGACCATGTAAACACTTGGCAGCCAAGTGGATGCCAATCTGTTTCAGTTGTGCAGGTTAATAAACAATCCCAAAACGAATTCATTTGCTCAAGACAGTGTGCATTGGTGATCTGGGCTGTCCTCAGCCAGGTAGATCTGCTGGTCTGACCTGGGATTTTTCATGTGGTGGCCACCATCAAGAAGGGTGATTGGTATGAGATGATCCAAGATGGCCTTGCTCACATGTCTGATGTTGGTGCTGGCCATGGGTGGGGCCTCTTACCCCACATCATTTCCCATCCTCAAGACTAGCCTTGACTTCTACACATTGCAGGACCAGGGCAGCAAGGCAGTGAGAGCAGAAGCTACAAGGATGAGGGTGAGGCTCAGAAGTCACACTATATCTGGTCGGGTGCGGTGGCTCACGCCTGTAATCCCAGCACTTTGGGAGGCCGAGGAGGGAGGATCACGAGGTCAGGAGTTAGAGACCAGCCTGGACAATATAGTGAAACCCCATCTCTACTAAGAATACAAAAATTAGCCAGGCATGGTGGCGGGCGCCTGTAGTCCCAGTTACTTGGGAGGTTGAGGCAGAAGAATCACTTGAACCTGGAGGGCAGAGGTTGCGGTGAGCAGAGATCATGCCACTGCACTCCAGCCTGGGCCACAGAGCGAGACTCCATTGCAAAAAAGTAAAAATAAAAAGAAGACACACCGTATCTGTAGAGTTCTATTCATCAAAACAAGCTACAAGTCCAGACCAGATCCAACAGAAAAAAAAAAAGAAGAAAAGAAAAAAACAAAACAAAAAACAAAAAAAATCTTTTCTTCTGGATGACAGATGCAGCAGAGTCACATTGCAAAGGAATGCATCAGCGACAATGATAGAAATTGTTGTGGCCATTATTGAAAACAATCTATCTCAGTAACATTTCTTGGAGTAATGTTTTTAAAAGCGTAAAATAAAATACATAGAATTACAAAGGCAGCCAATTTCATAAAGTAATCAAAAATTACAATTATCAAAATATTTCCAAAAATAAAACTTTTGATATACTGATACAAGCTCTTTATTTTACCCATTATGAAAACAATATCTAGCATAGATCCTTATCACTACTTTAATTTCAAATTAGTAATGAGCACTGAGATATTTTAAGATACCTGAGACAACTGTAATGTAGGTTTTTTTTTTAACATTGGTGACAAGTTTACAGATAGTTGTTACACTATTGCAATTTGTTTCTTTCAATTCATAGTTGAAGTAAATGCACAGTTTTCGTCCAAGATTAGAGTAAATAGACCTATAAGTTTTTTTTTCCTTTCAGTGCATGATCTCCTGATGTCTAAAAATCCAGGAGAAGTAGCCTGCTCACATGTGTGTGTGACACTCTATGTATCTACACTAATAAATATAATCTGAGTATGCTTAACTTTTGCATGTGCAAGATGTTTACTCAAACTATTCATTCCTACAGTCAACATATTGTTTGGATGTTCATGACATGTCAGGCTCTGCTTGTCTCATATCCAAACATGTGTGGATAGAGGCAAAGTCCTCGCTCTTGCAGAGCGTACATTTTAGCTAGTGTTATCTTATAATGAATAGATGAATCGCTCCTGCTGTTATATCTATTTCAAGATCAGTTACAGCAGCGTTTTTTTTTCTTTTTGTACTGTAAACAGATGCCTTGCACATTACCTAGCACAAAGCCTGGTGCATTTGGCAGATGCTAGATACGTATTTCTTGCATGAATGAAGAGGTACTTTTTATACCATAGTATTAATAATACTAAAACTTCAGAAAGCATTGTTGAGGCTCTTTTTTCTCTCCCTAAGTAGAATAATTCAAATAATTTTGGGGAGATGCCTCGATCAGCAGTAAAAGCAAATGAGATAAAATATACCAAGTGTTAAAAGTGTATCTGGGCAGAGATGTTTCCATGAATACCCTGTGATTAAGTATAATGTAAGCATACCCTTTAATGATGTTTATGTGTGAAAATATATCCAAGGAGATTATGTAAATGGGTAATGTGCGTACAGTGCTAGCCATGAAGCCAATTTTAAAATCACTCTTGAATGTAAGACTGCACCTGTTAAAACAGTAATTTTCTGTACGGCAGTTTCTATGTTTACCATAAAATAGCAGTAGCTTGATCTTTGATAGAAGATGAAATTGAGTTTTCATCCTAAGAGGCAATAAATAGTAGCATGCTCATTCTCAGCAAGTTCCTCTATTGACCTCATTACTACACACTATTTCTAGGCAGTAATAATAAGAATATTTTTTATTAATCTTGCTTTTTCTCTCATAAGAGAGTAAAGCACATTTTTCTGTGTACAGTCTCACCCACAATTCCGTACTGTAGTTTAAAGCTTGACAATTTTGCAAAATAACTGGAGGAAACATGTATGAGACTAAAGTAATCAGCCTCAGTTAACTCAAGTACGCAGTCAATCCCATCATTTAATTCAGACTTGATTGTCCTCCCTACTAACCCTTTTCTTTTTTCCAATCTATTTGCCTTCTCTTAGATTATCTTTCCTATTCCTCCTAGATTCCTTGGTTCATCACACTATTTAAACCCTTAATAGCACAATGCATGGAATTTTGCCACTGTCTTCCCACCACCCATATCTTAGAAATTTCTCAATTTTCATTTAATCCTGAATTTGAACACCTTCCTTCCTGCTCTTTTTTGAATAGTGAAATTGCATATGGAGATATATATATGGATATATACACAGATATAAAACAATCTAGAATATGACTTCTACACATATTTGAGCTCTAAGTTTTGCTGAACCTTCAGTGTCTCTCGGAAGACATTCCTTTTCCCATTCTCCCCAGCACATGTTCTGAACTTTCATCATGTTCATCAAACCCACTATGCTATACTTCCCCATGTGATACTCAGCATTTAAACATGCCTTCTAAGTCACAGAGATGATGAGAATCATTAATCAATAACTCCTTTCATATCCCTGCCTTAGCCTTTTTAAGAATTTATCTTCTTTACCTCCACCCATTAGATATCCCAGGATGAAAATGATGTTGCTCCCCTCCAAAGCAAAACCTCTCACTCAGGGTATAGATTTACAAGATCTTCAGGCTTTTTCTGGGAACTTCCTCCATTAAAGATTGTCTTTTTCCTGTATCTTCAATCTCTTTCTCTCCATGGGAAGTTTTCCCTTAGCCCATAAGCAAAATGAGTCTCTCCTGTATTAGTAAACAAAAGCAAATACAAGACAAAATGAATAACAATCAAGGAAACAAAAACAAAGTAACAGTCAGAAGAAATAAAACCTTAGAGCATCTTGGTGCTCAACAGCCTACTGTAAACTAACTCCTGCCCCACGTTCCCTGCTATTGCACTCAAACTACTCTCATTGATGTAACCCACACATTCCCGATATCTGACTTCCGTCCCCTTTTCAGTACTCATTTTTCTTAACTTGTCTGCTACATGGGATACTATTAACCACCCTCATTCACCCAAGGTCCCCTCCCACCTTGTTAGCTGACATGCTCATATTAGCCTCTTTGGCTTCTATACTACCACTCTCGTCTCTCCTTCTCATTCTCTTGGCTGAGCTCCTCTTTCTCACTTATTAAATGTTGTTACACCCCGTTTTGGTCCTCTTTTTCTCTTCCCTTAAGTCCATGATCCCACTTAAGCCCATGGTTTCAACTCTGACTTAATACTGAGAGGTTCCAAATAAGTTTTTCCCATTCACACCTTTCTCTTGGGCTTCTCACAGCTTACCTTAAAGTGGGTATCAGATAGAAACCTCAATGTCAACACATCCTAAATGGAATGTATTATCTTCCTTCTCATTCCAATACACACACCATGTTTCTAAATTGTCCTTGGACCTGATGTCTTCCTATCTTACCCACAAGCAAGGGAGAGCACATCAGAAATCTAAGCATCTCTTTCATCTGTTTGCCTCTGCTTCCATTCCCAATCAGCTCTCCCCCTGCTTGTTTCTAAAATATGTCTCATCTTTTTAACTACTCCTGATATTGCTTTAGTTCAAGCCCCATCATCTTTTGCTTGGATTAGACATACATGAGCGCCCCTGTTCTGATAGGTATAATTTCTGGTCTCATTATTGCTGTTCTCTCATACTATATCCTATCCAGGAGTCCTTTCGAATTACTTGAATTTCAAGTTCTCATAAACCTTTCCCCTGTACATTAACACATGGCTCTGTCTGCCTAGAATCACCTTCCCTTTATACCCAATACTTGGTCCTTGAAGAATGACATATTTTTTCCTCTAGGCTCACTGAAAACATTACCTTTTTGCTAGGTAGAATTAGGTACTTAAGGTGTAAAAAATCATTTTTATACATGACTATTATGGATCTCTCATTGATTTTATATTTGTCACCTCCACAAAGCTCTGAACAAAAGTAGAGAAGTCATGTCTTATTAATCTTCTCTTCCCAGTGCATAACCCAGTGCCTGGACCATATTAGACACTCACATTGTCTTGAATAAAGGGAGAAAGAAAAAAAATAGAAGAAAATAATTTGGAGGCAGTACCGTAGCATATATGAACTCATTTGCTTGTTTCACAAATAATGGCAGCATCAACATGGTCTCCAACACAGAAAGAGAAACTGAAGAGAAAGTAGGATTTTATAACAGATTTTCTGTAGAGCACCTCCTTATATGTTACCATAGTCCCCAAAGTCTAGATATAATCTGAGTTGGGGCAATCAATCCTTTAGGAACAAAATGATTAAAAACTGAATAAATAATTTTCAAATTGTTTCCTCAAGATATTGAGCACTGATACAGCTACTATGCTTATAATAAAGATCTTGGTTTCTATTACATTAAAAAGGAAATGAGGATTATTGTTCTTCAAAAATGAAGAAAGTGAGGAATAAAACATTAATGAATGCAGTTAAGTTTATGAGACATTTAGAGCTCATGACTGTAACTCTACTTCTTTCCCTCTCACTCCAAAAAGCGTCACAAAATACATGTAACAGTGAGGTTAATTTTTTCATTCAGTCAAATTTATAAATGCATAAACCATTCACAAATTTTAATACTTTATTATTAGTATTATTTTGCTTGTGATATATCTTTCCGCTGATTACAATGGAAATGGAACTATGTGTCTTAACAGTAAAGTTGGAAACCATTTCACTAGACTATTGATTGAACCAACAAACCTCACTCCTTTACTGGTAACCTTTAAAAACATCATCAAAATAATCTCTATGATTAGGTGCTCAGTTACATTTATATTCTTGCCATTGACAAACAGATATTTCTCAAAAGTGTATTTCTCAAAAAAATTGGCTTAATGCAGTGTGGTATTTTGAACTGGATTCCGGAACAACAAAAACTATATCAGTGAAAAATCTATGGAAATCTGACCAAAGCCTGCAGGTTGGATAGTAGTAGAATACCAATGTGAAATTTTTAGTTCTGAGAAATGGTGATGTAAACAGTTAACGTTAGAGAAAGCTTGATGAGGTGCATGTGGGATGTCTCCGTAGTATCCTTGCAACTCTTCTGCCAATCCAACATTATTTCCAAAAAATTTCAATGTTACCTTATTCTTAAAGAGGTGCTTTTATGAAATTACTCTTACTGTGAAAAAGCAGGTTAACAGGTTCTCATACTCACTACATATTTATCATCTGAAAATAGGCACAAGGTACAAAGAAGAACCTAGAGTAGTGGATTCCCAGACCAGCATCACAGTTTTAAATCAGTAAATGTGAGTTTACAGTTGTTCCAATGTTACTACCTGGCCATTGCAGGAAAAGGGAATGAAGTGTCAGGAGATAAAATTGATTTTTACTCCTTCTGCTAGATAATAATGCCTAACATCTATCTTACTTTTAAGATCAAGGCCAAGAACTAAGACACAGCCTGGAGGGAAAAAAATCAAAATCAATATTATGCATTATATCCTAGCCACATATGATTCATGCTGAAATTAATACTATAGATACAGGTCAGAGCTAGTAATATCAATTTAGAATTACTTTTCAAGATAAGAGTTTGTGATCATTTCTATGTGCCAAGGTTACATTTCTTGCTTCCTGAGAGAGCTCTGTTACATTAAAAAGTGTGTGTGTGTGCGCGCGCGCGTGTGTGTGTATGTGTGTGTGTGTACAGCAAGGGGTGGGATATGTGCTAGAGATTAGACCAGAAATGTGAAAAATGGATTTGTTTCATTACTACCTTCTCATAACTGACTATGCACAGATAGTGATGGTCAGAATCTGAAGGGCACATCAGCAGAATTAGGTATTCATGCATGCATTAAACACCTACTGTGTATTTAGAGAGTGATATTAAAAGGAAAGAAGTCTAATATTGCTGAGTACAAAAATGTACAGAGCGGTAGACTGAAATAATGCTCTATTTTTCTTTCCTTTGTATAACACATAATTCTCTCTGACATTAGTGGGATTTAAGAATGAATAGGGAATGAAAAATGTACTTTATTTGCATTTATGCCCTATCCTTAGCAGAATCTGCCCAGTTTAAATGCAGTTGCATGATGCAGAGCCTTAATGCGGGCATTCAGGCATCAGGAAATATGAGGAATGCTTGTGTCAGGGTCTACATCTCAAAATGATGTGAGTCTTCTCAGTATGCTTGCATTTTAGATGGGCAATAATATAAGGATAATGTTCAGAGTGAGGTTGAGAATTTTTGAACACTAAATGTGCCTTTTATATTCAAAGAAAAAAAATGAAACCCATTCTAGGTATCACAAGTTTGTAAACTTCCAGAAATATGACTACTTACTTTGAAAGGATTATAATGTAAACCTAAAATTCTTAGCAGCAAGTGCTAACCTCACTGAGTACTTATTCCATGAGAGGCACAGTGGGAAGGACTCAGGTACCTTTCTCAAATAATATTATGCTGTAAAAGCCATTATTGGCATGCCCATTAGTTATATGGTGTCTTAGTGAGGTAAAGTGAATAATCCAACGTTAAACAACTAGTAAGCGGACCCGTAATTCAAACTAGGGCAGTCTGAGTCCGGAGTCCACACTTATAATCTTCCCCTTGGAATCATGGTGCCTTTTGGTTCAATAATTAAATTATAACCCCAGAATTTCTTTGGCTCTAAAATAATAAACAAAATTGTTCTCACTACTTGAATAGAGCTTTTTAAATTCCTACAAAAGACACATTTTTACATTGTCTTTTTTTTTCTGGTTATTTGACTTCCCTTAGTAAAGAAGTTTTTATTTCACAGTATTAAAAAAAAAAAAAGTAAATGTTTCAGTTGTAAAGGGGGAAAGAGACAGAAGAAAATTTGTGTTGCAATTGGAAGAAGTTTCAGAGATGAATGGCACAAAAAGAGACAAACAAAGGCATGCAGATTACATTGGCTGGTCTGCATAATTTGGTGAAGCCTAAAAACGCTGTGTCCCTATTGCAAATATTACATGTAGAGGGCAGGATAAAATGGCCCTTGGGGGCATATAGAACAATGGATATCTTATGGGGCAAAGCTCATGATATGAGAAAGCCCCACAAAAAGAGAGGAAGTATGAACAAGAATGCCTGCCTGCCAACGCTAGGACTGGCCCTGGCATACACATAGCAATGTTCAAAAATGCAAAAAAGAAGTTCCGTGTCCTGAAGCTGGGCATGAATACCTTTTCCCACTACCTGCAAAATTAGGATCTTCTATATGCTCAGCGGTGCCTCCAGTGAGGAGCTGGTGTGAACTTTGGGGTGTTCATTGACTGTACACCATGATGGCAGTGAGATGAGTCCCACTCCGCACTGTGCCTGACCACAAGGAGGGGGCCAAGCTGCCTTCCAAGGAGGAAGAGATTTTAATCAGAAAGGAATCAAAGAAATCTCAGAAGAAATGTATGAAAGGTAAAAAGAAAAAAAAAAAATGCTTTCTGGAGAAGCAGTTCGTGCAAGGGCAAGCGTCTGTGAGCATTGCCTCCAGGGCTGGCCATTACAGTCCGGGTGATGACTGCATGTGACATAGGTTGAAAAAGCCTTATGAACCCTCTTCTCTCCCATCCTAGCTCATGTGATACAGGTGAATCCTATTCAATAAATATTAAATATAATTATAAGACTGTTCTGAATCCCTGAAAAAATGATTGCAGAAAGTTGAAATCTTTGCCACTTAACTTAGAAAACCTTTCTCTTCCACAAACGAAGTGTAGTCAGCTGGTGCTTTGGACTGAATGTTTGCAACTCTCCTAAAATTCATATGTTGAAACCCTAATCCCCAGTGTGATGGTACTTGGAGGTGGGGTCTTTGGGAGATATATAGGTCATGAGAGTGGAACCCTCAAGCTCAAATTAGTGGCCTTATAAGAAGGCACAGGAGAGGGTATGCTTCCTCTCTTTGTTCTCCACCGTATGAGGACACAAAAAGAAAACAGCCATCTGCCCACCAGAAAGCAGACCCTCAGCAGACACAAGAGCTGCCAGCACTTTGCTTTTGGACTTCTTAGCCTCCAGAACTGTGAAAATAGAAGTTTGTTGTTTAAGCCACACAGTCTATGGTATTCGGTTATAATAACCCAAACAGAAGAAGACAGCTGGCAACTGGAACTATCGTTGCCCACATTTCCAGTGTGGCCATAGCTATCATTTTGAATGCTATTAATAATACACCTCAGCATGCTTAAAGAAAACAAGGGAAAACAGGTCCCTTCCCCTTTAAGGTAAGTGTCCTTCCTCAAAAATGTTTTCAGTTCTCTCATATGCTATGTGACATTTTATATGACAAGAACCTCAGAAAAGGGCTGAAGAAGAGGGAAAATGTACCCTCTATAGGCAAGCAATCAGTTGAGAATGATTCTAATCCTACATTGACCCACTCTGTCTCAACGCTGTTATTTATAGCAGCATTTGGTTGAAATACCCCGGGCTGCTTCTCTTTCTGTGAATCCGGTAGTGAGAAGTGCTTTATAGAGAGGCTCCCAAGCACTTCAGCTCTGGCTGGGAAATCTGCACAAACAGCTCCAACTGGTGTCAAAGCCCCCATCTGGGTACACAGCGTGGATACATCATCTGCTTATCTGCCCAGTCCGGATGTGAATGTGTAGAATTCGGTACACACGTGTCAGCTTTTCCTCTCCAAGAGGAAAGAGAGCCTGTGGGGAGAGACAGAGAGAGAAAGAAAGAGTGTGTGTGTGTGTGCGCGCGCGTGTGTGTGTAGTGTGACTGTGTGTGTGTTTGTAGGAATGGATGAAACAAAATCCTCGTCAGTTTTTTCTGATTTTTTTTTTATTGCCTCCGAGCGGTCTTGCTTTTTCTTATGTTATTCTGATAACGAACCTATCACTTCTTTAATATGGTGCTGTGCTGTTGCTCGTATGATTTCAATAATGGCCAAGTGGAGCACATGTTGCACGTAAATTCCACTTCCATGAAATTGGATCCCATGATGATGGAAAAAAATGAAAAATGGCTTTCAGAATCACGCACAAGGGTTCAAATCCTGAGCCATTCTTGTTCTCAATCATTCAACAACACTGAGTCCTACCACGTGCTGGGCACGGAAAAGACATGGCTGTGCAAGCCTCACCCACTTATGTTGTGATGGGAAAAACAGACACCACCTAAGTAAGGAGCCTGAGGTGGGAGGTGGAGTCAAGTGCGATGGAGAAAAGTAAACTAAGGCAACGGGTGACCGGGGAAGGCTGGCTGAGAAGATGACACTTAAGCAGAGACTGGAAGAGAAGGAAGAGCTCTGAGGGAACACAGAGCTCTGAGGAAAGGCTCTGCTGGGCAGAGCAAATGTTAAGGTCAAGGTACAGAAATGGAGGTTCCTGCGGAGCAGGAGGAAAGAGGTCTGTGTGGATGAGTAGACAGAGCAAGAAAGGTGCACAGGAGAATAAGCCACCTCAATAAGTCACCTCCCTGGAGCTTTAGTTTTCAACTAATACAGAAAAAATAATAGTGTATAATTTCAGAGAGGGGGTTCTAATATAAAGGCTACAGTAAAACTTTCTGAGGAGCTTATTACATGTGTATTAATCCGTTCTCACATTGAATCTGGTAATATAAAGAACTACTTGATACTGGGTAATTTATGAAGAAAAGAGGTTAAGGGCAGGGCGCAGTGGCTCATGCCTGTAATCCCAGCACTTTGGGAGGCTGAGGTGGGTGGATCACCGGAGGTCAAGAGTCCAAGTCCAGCCTGACCAATAAGGCGAAACCCTGTCTCTACTGAAAGTACAAAAATTAGCCAGGCGTGGTGGTGCACGTCTGTAATCCCAGCTATTTGGGAGGCTGAGATAGGAGAATCGCTTGAACCTGGGAAGCAGAGGTTGCAGTGAGCCAAGATCGTGCCACTGTACTCCAGCCCAGACAACAGAGCAAGACTCCGTCCCAAAACAAACAAAACAAACAAACAAAAAAAACAAAGAAAAAAGAAAAGAAAAGAGGTCTCATTGACTCACAGTTCCATAGGCTAACAAGAAGAATGCTGGGAGGCCTCAGGAAACTTTTAATCATGGCAGAACTTGAAGGGGAAGTAAGAGTGTCTTTCTATGGCAGAGCAGGAGAGAGAGGAGAGTGAGGCAGGAGGTGACATACATTTTTAAACCATCAGATCTTATGAGAACTCTGTCACGAGAGAGCACTAGGGGAATGGTGCGAAACCATTAGAAACCACCCCCATGATCCATCACCTCCCACCAGGCCCCGCCTTCAACATGTGAGGATTACAATTCCACATGAGATACGGGGCGGACACACAGAGCCAAACCATATCAACATGTCTGGTTCGAAATTGGTGAGCTTGTTATTCTCCATGTTCACCCCCTTTCTCTCCAAGCTTCTGTGCCCAGCTCTATGCCCTGGGAACCTGACCACAATGAGTTATCCCTTCCAGGCTCCCCTGCAGGGCTGATCAGAGGCCGGGAACAGAGAGGTTGGGTTTTTTTTTTTTTTTTTTTTTTTGAGACGGAGTCTTGCTCTGTCTCCCTGGCTGGAGTGCAGTGGCCGGATCTCAGCTCACTGCAAGCGAGGTTGGGGTATTTCCTTCCCACTTCCTTTCCACTTCCTTCCTGCTTTGGTGCCGTGTTTCTGGCGAGTAGCTGCATTTTCCCAAGAAGACAGTCTCCTACAGGAGGTCCTTCCTCCTGGGGTCTTTGGATGCTGTTTTCTTCTCTGCTCATTCTACTTTATTGAGGGCAATTGCTTTCCACAGTTACTTGTTTCTGGGTATAGCACCATTCCTCTGACCACACCTCTGTAGATGGTACTATCATTAAAGCTTCTTAATTTGAACAATTTGGCAAAAATTCTAATTAACATATGTGTTACCTTACATATATTTTTTTATAATGAGAACACTTAAAATCTACTCTCAGTGATTTTCAAGTATGAAATAGTTGTTATGAACTGTAGTCACCTCATTGTACAATAGATCTGTCTGTCTTTCTTATAAAAGTATACCCATGACTTTATTTAGGGCCCACCAGGATAATCCAAGATTAATTTTTTTTTCTCTCAAAATCCTTAATTTAATCACATCTTATATAAGGTGATATTCTCAGGTTCCAAGGACTAGGATGTATCTTGGACTTTGGTCCAAGGCTTCACCATGTAACCCACTACACATGCATCCTTTGTTGTCCTATTTTTGACAGCTCTAATATTGCACAGCATGTCTCTCATTTTCTAACTTTGGCCTTTGTATCTTTCCTCACATTTTAATCCTTTTTCCCCATCTGAATCAAGATGGTAGGATGCCTTTGTCCATTTCTTCTTCAGTTTCTTTGAAGCTGAGCAGCCTCTCCACATAACCCAAAGAAGAACGCTATTTGCTTAGTCCAAATTAGTTTTGACCAGCAATATAAAAGTTACTCAAGTCATTTGCAAAATTTTCTGGTGGAAAAAAAAAAAAAAAAAAAAAAAGAGCCCAGAGGAAAAATTGGTTCAATTTATCTCCTCAAGAATTAAACACATCGAGGTGGAGGGACTCCGTGACATAAGTTTACATTGTTACCTATGAAAAGCAACATATGTTCAACTCACCTTAACAATATTTAATCTTGATCTTTGGCATGGGCCATATTCATGTAATGTCCTGGAGATTTATTTATTAGAACATAAATTTCATCATAACAAAGTGTCACATATTTCATCATAATGAAGAAAGAATTATCCTCAATGTCTGTACTTCTGTTTGAAGTACCTGTCTAACAGTCCTCATTTATTTTCAGCCATACACTGAGAAACCGAGGTGCTATGGTAGCATGAAAAGAGTAAAATCTGGTTTTTAGCATTTCTCCTGAAAATAAGAGAATCAGTTTAGTTATGAACTTTTCTGGTCCTCAGTTCTCTATTCAATTAAATGATAAAGAGAGTAGAATCTAACTACCCTTCTCTCAAATAAAAAGCTTTTATTCCATTCTGACCTCAATTTGAATGCTTTTCCTCAAACTGACAAATGATGCTTTTCTTGATAGAAAAATGCTTTTATAAAAACTCAACATATTAAATTGTACCGATATTGATATTATTAAAAAGCACTACAATATTCAGGTTAGTATTTGTAAATTACTTTAGCTCTTCTTTAAGAATTCAAAAGAGTCTAAGAAGGTTGGTTTCCTCTCATGTGGCTTCATTTAGATACCCTACTGTGCAAGGCAGTTGTAAAGAGGCACCATAAAAAAGGAAGAGAAAATAAGACAGATGATCAATCAGATTACTGAAGTGTTTGGTTGTTTTGTTTTGCTTTGTTTTTCCTTTAACCTGAAAGTCTAGGTGCTAATTAGTCTGCAACCTTCCTACTGGTTGCACAGGATAATGGGTAAGAAAAGCTTAATACTGTGAGTTCTTTAAAAAAAAAAAAAAAAAAGTTATCCATTTGAACATCTTTTTATGAATTCAGTCTCAGCTCTTCATTGAATGTTTTTAAATGTTTCTAATACGGCATCGTTTTCTACAACTGCTTTTGAATATATTTTCAACTTTCTCATTTCAGTTTTATTGGTTCATCTGTTCCCAGTGCCACCTGTTGCAAGAACTGACTGTTACTTCTTCAGTACCCAGAAAATTGTGTTCCTTGTGTAATTTTTAAAAATAGCATTTCTACTAAGTGTTAAACCTTTAGTCAGACTGCTGGTAGCCTTCTGGGTTTAAGGCACTGTCACGGCAATTTCTCTACAGAAAACAGGTTTTAAACTGAAAAATTTTGAGGTATAATCTTGATTTGACTCTTGCTGCAGAAGTAGCAGCCCTAGGGAAGTTATTTCTTCCCTACATCCCTCTTTTAAAACTGCAATGATTATATCCACCTCTTTCACACAGAAAGTTATTAATAAATCGATTCAGTTATGGACCTACTCAGGTCAGGAAAATGTAGAAGGGATAACATTTATTTTAAATTGTTATTTTACTTGGCCAACTAGGACTGGCAGACTTTCTCCTTGGGCTGCCAGAGGAGATCTGGGCAAGGGTAGCTGAGCCCTTAAACTGTAGTTGAAACACCCCAAGGGGCCTGCCTCCCACTCTGGAGAGGCAGCTGTGGCTGTTGGACCAGTCCAAGTGTGCTTATTTAAGATGATCGCTGTTCATTTTGACATGGCTGACAAAATATTTCCAGAGTCAGGAAAGACATGTGCATTCCTGAGTTGAGTGTGTAGGAAATAAAAAAGCTAGTATTAAGGTGTGACTTTTGTGTCATACTTTAAATGTCTTAAATTTTCTATGGTGAATTACTGACTTTTCTTATGCAATATTTCTTCTTAGCAGTGGCCTCTGGTTACCTATAACATTTCCAGTACCAAGAAAAGTGTCTGAAACATAGAAGGCCATAAAAAAAAATCATTAATTTATTACGTATTCATTGACTATGTACCATGCAACAAAGACATTCCTAGGCCCTGGGATACAACAGTCAAACAAAAAATAAATTAAATAAACAAAAAGACCAGAATCCTTATCCCTGCCTGTGTGTGGCTTACATTCCAGTTAGCAGGAGTGTTGGGGGAGATATCAAAAGCTCCTTTTGCTTACTTGGAGGCACTCTGCTTGACCTCCAGATTTCCATCTCTTCCTTTGTCAACTTAGGCAAGTTACTCAACCATCCTGTGTCTATAAAATAGAGCTAATAATAGTTTTTAACTCATTGCCTATGGTAGGATTAAATGAGGAAATAGACACATAACTCACATAAAATAACAGCATGGAGAATACAGCCTGCCACATACTGAGGGCTCAGAAGTTTTTATTACTATTGTTTGTTTTATTTTGAACTTATCATACATCTGATTTCCTTGTATTGCCTATAAGGTCTTTTATCTGCCTTTCTACCAGCTGTGTGTACATATTGTGTCAAATATTATAAACTTTGCCTGGAAATCAGTAAAGACAAAAATGTAAAACTGTGTGAATATACAATGTTTCTGCTCTCATACAGTTAATATTCTAATGGCGGACCACAGATAATAAACAAATAGATATATGGTAAGTAGTAGTGTTGTAGAGAAAAATAAATTAGGGTACATCACATAGAAGGGCTTACTTCAGACTGATTCATCAAGAAGACCTCTCCAAGAAGAAGGAACTTAAGAGACCTGAAAGAAACGAAGGAGTTAGTCACATGTGCATTTGGGAGCACAGAAGTCTTAGCAAAGGGAACAGTAAATTCAAAGACCTCGTAGACATGAAAAAACTGAGATTGTTGCACAAGAGCAAGGAGTCTATTTTTCCAAAGGAAACAAGATCCATTTAGGGCAATTGTAGTGTGAAACTAATTTCTCAAAAGCATTTGCATACTAAGATTAGTGTGTGCCTCACCAGTAACTGTACATTAAATACATTTTAGTTATTGCTAAATTATAATTTGCCAAAAGGTAAAATCATGGCTCCCATGCAAATGCAAAATAAACCCTTATGAAAGATGTTATTCAACTCTTTAATTAGTGACAGAACAAGTAAGATGTTAAGATCGGCTTAAAGAATATTTGTGGATCCAAGTATTTATAGTCAATTTAATGAGAGGAAATTAGAATAAGATTGCTGGATTAGATACAGAATTGATTATTGTTCTACTTGCCCTATATTGTATAGGACAATAAGCCATAACTCTGGGATTATTTCTCCTACCAGACAAAACTTTTTTGCACCTCTACCGGACAAAAATCTGCATGCCAACATGTAACCTCACTAAACTGAGATCTTCAATCAATAGTAAACAAGACCTTGGGTAGATACATTCTCCCATAAAGCACTGAAACAATATGCCACCCACCTTTTGCTTTATTTTAAAGTTTTGGGTAAGTTTTCTTAGCACAATTTACCTTTTAGATAAATGCCTTTAAAAGAACAATGAGGTATGTGTGCTTGCTTGGTATGTGTTAGTTTCTGTCATCCACAGAGATCCAGGAAGTTGAATATCCATATTCATGAAACATAGACAAGTCGAGTTCTCTTTCTTCCAAAATAATCCTTTTGTTATAATAATCCCTTTTGTTTTGCTTACACAAGTTTGAATTGGGATTGTTTCTTTTGCTATAAGCACAGTCCTCACTGGCAGCCAATCAGAGCTCAGGGGAACAGCTATTTGAGTTCATTATGTTCCAGTGTTTGACCCACTTCAACTGACTGTTCTTATTAGAAACAATTCACTTCTTATTCCAAAGTCATTACTTTGACCAGTAGCTCTTAATGCATAGAGCTGATTAATTCCAGATAGATCCATTCAAACCATGGAGATCCAGTTTCTCACTAAAGAATGTGTATAGGAATTTGTGTAAATTAGGTAAAGAGAATGTAAGTGAGCTAAGCTTTTGTATATGTCTTAATTCTCGAGATGTAAGAACACTTCCCTTTCCAGATGGTAACATCTGCATTTCTGTTGTTTCCTGGACTTTAATGCAAACATGAGGCATGAGAAGCACTTCCCAACTTTTACTTGTCAGAGGTTAGAAAGGGTCCAGACTCTTCAGTGTCTTTTATCATATCACTGAGAATACTTCTTTTCTCCCTGTCTCCTTTTACTTCATCAGATGACTGCCTCATAGCTCGTTGTCCAGATATCAAAGAGATGAGGATCATAAGGAAACAATTACCCTCTCATGACAAGGGGGTGGTTGGAAAGCTTTATGCTATTAAAAATGAGTGTATTAACAATTACTCAATATGAATTGAGATGCATGTGTATTAATTTCTATCCACCACAAAGACCTATAAGCTTCTGCAAACTTCCTAAATAGAGGATAATAACCAGCTTTAGCAACACAATAAATTCTATCACCAGAGTAACTCTAACTCCTCTCTTTAGATCCAGCTACTCTGCAAAACCAAGGGCTAGATTTGTGCCCTGCAGCAAAATAGCTGCTCCTGAGGCAACATTATAAACCAGACCTTATTCCTTTGACCAGGCTGCTCTGTGAAGTCATTTGCAATCTATTTTCTTTTAATTGGAAACAAATTAGTACTGTCTGGAGAGAACAATATGAACATTGAACCACAATCTTTTGGTAGAGTACACCACAAACAGTATTTTTTTTTTTCACACATCCATTTGAGCTACAATATTTTAGCCTCCTATTATGTGATGGTGCCTCTAGGGTTCCACTATAAGCAAGCCATTAATGCTAATGTGAAAATCTTGCAATGTTTGGAATAAATTAAGCACATGTTGTACCCTAATTATTTTACAGGTATTACCGCTTTGCTGGCTAGGTTGTGAGCAGGAAGCTAACTGCAAACTTTTGTAATCATCTGGTAGACATTAAGCTGAAAGGATCTCTGTCCATGCTCATTGCTTAAACTCTGTTTAGTAAACAGACTGCTCACAGCTAACTGCTCTGACTTCTCTTTGAAATGAGCATATAAATAAAAGGCCACCACCGCTGTGTATATTTTCATTTATGAAGCTTCTAACCACAGGGTTGTGCCATCATTAAATGAGTGGGCTGTGGAAGTGACTGTGCTGAAGATAAATGTCAATTAGTGCTCCTGGGAGAAAAGGCGAGTCAACTACCTACTGTCTTCAAGAACATGCAGCTCAAAGGTTATTTTTAAAAGGAAGTTCGGGTTAGGTACGAGATCGAAGCCTTCATTTACTTAAAGCTGCGATCTTTGAGGGATGGACCTCAGATCCATTAAACTGATCAGACTAGGTCCTTGTTAGATATTCAGATTCCTAAATTTAATCCTAGTCTCAGCCTTCTGAATCAGAATTGTTTGATGTTAAAACCCAGATTCTGAGTTATTAAGCACCGCTGGGAAATTCTGCTTCACACTAAGCTTTAAAATCACTGGGAGATTTCTTTTTCTCGCTCCATGCTTCCTAGACGCACTCCTCTTGGTTATACTTCACTGTCTAGACTTGTCCCCAGAACAAAGTAAAATCTGTATGGTCACATTTAAGGCATATGTATTGTCTTTGTCCATTTTATGCCACTATAACATAATACTACAGACTGGATAATTAATAATGAACAGAAATTTATTTGACTCACAGTTCTGAATGTTGGGAAATCCAACAGCATGGTGCCCCAGCGTCTGGTAGATGATTCATACTGCATGCATCCTTCCATGGCTAAAGGTGGAAGGAAAAGAGAGGGCAAGAGGGCGCCAAACACACTTTTATGACAAACCCACTCCCATAGTAATGACATTAACCCATTCATGAGGGCAGAGTCCTCATGACCTAATCACTTCAAAGTTCCCGCATCTCAACACTGGTGCACTGTGCATTAAGCTGCTAACATATGAACTTTGGGGGACACATTCAAACCAAAGCGATTATCTCTGTAAGAAATGATGGTTAAGCCAGTGATGTCCATTAAGCCATAGAGTTATCAAAGCCAACTTGGTAAATCATTTAGAAAGAAGGTAAAGATTAATCTCACTTACTGGAGAGTAGTCATATTGCCCTACCCAATAGTTTGAGTAGATTAACACCTTTGGTGGATGTTGGTTACAAGGATAGTAATACTTGTGTGATTACAACTTGCTTTGGCAGAATATATTGGAATTCTGAAAGCGTTATTTGAGTTAGTCTGTGAGTCTTGTCTGAGCCTTGGGAGCTCAGAGGAGAAGAGTTCCATGACTGTTAGGAAGTATGCTACACACTAGCTATTGGTTTTCATCTTTAGAAGCTGTACACTAGGAGCTAAGTATCACTACTTTTAGAATCTAACAATTCTAAAAAACTCAATTCCTTTTCATTTTGGCCCAAATTTAAATTTGTGTTGCATGTTTATTATTATAGGCATGATTAGCTCAGTACAACTTGTTCACTTTGTGTGTTAAATTCTCCAAAAACAACATGCTTTAAGAGATGTTGTTTAAACAGTGATAATAGTTTTTGTTTTATTTTAAAGTCAAAGCATGTGAAACAAATGCAATATATTCTTGAATTATGACAGCAACGGAATCATTTCTCAATTATCGCCAATGGTGTGTTTCTGAAAGATTACACATTGTTTGCATTATCTTGCATGATGTTTATTACCTAGAAGGATATTTTATTAGAAGTTTTTGTGATTTTTGAACAATACTTTCTTTTGATTTTCTTTCTTTCGTTCGTTCGTTCGTTCGTTCGTTCGTTCGTTCGTTCATTCGTTCGTTCGTTCTTTCTTTCTCTTTTGAGATGAAGTCTTGCTCTTGTCCCCTAGGCTGGAGTGCGATGGCACGATCTCGGCTCACTGCAACCTCCGCCTCCCTGGTTCAAGCGATTCTCCTGCCTCGGTACTCCAAGTAGCTGGGATTACAGGCACCTGCCACCACTCCCGGATAATTTTTGTATTTTTACCAGAGACGGGGTTTCACCATGTTGGCCAGGCTGGTCTAGAACTCCTGACCTCAGGTGATTCACCCACCTCAGCCTCCCAAAGTGCTGGGATTACAGGCGTGAGCCACCGCACCTGGTCTCTTGATTTTCTAAAGTATTTTCAGATATAAATAAATTGCTCATTTATGTAAGAATATTAGTTCAACTTGTAAAGTTGCTGATATTGGTTCAAATTTAGGTTTTAAATGCCTAGAAATGTAATATGATAGTGTAACTTTTAGGATATGCACAAAACATCAAAAAATCCATGACTTATGAGGTAGACAAAGAACCTCATTGAAGAAACCAATTTCAATTTGTGTAAGGTCTACTAAAGCAAAAGAATAAAGGACATAACCGGTTTCTTTTAGAACGCAGGGTAAGAAGTCTTATTTACTGTTTCTTTAATTACTTTTGTAGAAGAGTTACTAAAAGAAAACCTTTTATGAAAGATAAGAATGCTTTCATTTCTGCCTTCTATAAACAGAAGGGTGTGGACTCCTGTTTGGTGAACTTGACTTTGGAACTCCTCCTTGGCAATAACTGAAAAGACTCTAATCCTCACCAATATGTTTCACATAAACCATGACCATGACTACTAAATAAACAACATCTGTCATTGCAGAGATCGTAGAGGTACCTGTGAATTCTCTAATCTCCACTTCAGCCTAAATTAGGGAATGCTACATGAGTAAAGGAGAGACTTGAACCAGTATTGTCTCATGATTGATACGAATTAAGCTCACCAAGAGATTATCATCAAGAATCAAAGAGTTCCATCTCTTTTTGAGAACATAAAAATAAGGTATTTGGATGATGAGATTTTATATACATTTATGGAAATAAGATTATCTTAAAAATAATTTGGTCCTAATGATCTTTTTATTTTGACAGAAATTTCCCATTAAAGTTAAGACTTTCTGCTAGAAAAGCAGATCCTTGTCATTAATAAGTTTTGAAAATATGAAGAAAAGATGAACTACATATAAAATGAGAATGATAGGAAATGTAATTTATTTTTATAGTCACTAAATCGGCTTCACCATGCAGAAAGATTGTGGTGCCACAGGAAGAAAAAAACAAAAAAAATAAAGACTCTCAAAATAAGACTCTCAAAATAAATTATATACTAAATTCCTATGAATCAGCTTGGTATTACAATTATGAGTGGGCAGAACTTTCTTTTTTATAAAGAGTTTTTCATTGATGCATTGTTCCAATTCAAAAAGAGAAGAGGAAAGAAACCATCAGGAAGTAAAACTCCTACACTATTACCCTGAAATTTATTTGTGTTCTTCCTGTGTTGTGATCTCTCTTTACTTGAGGGAGCTCAGGGCTCCAAGTTTCTTGACCCCTGCCTGGTCAGCCTCCGGAAGGGGAGCTGGCTTTTGTAATGTCGAGTGCCAGGTTTTAAAACACTATTTTCTTTCCCACAAGTTGAATAACTACTGGCTCATTGAGTCATATGCCCTCCAGAAGGCAAACAGGACTTACAAAAGAGCTCTCGTTTTCTTTAGCGATGATACATCCTACCTTCCCCAGCTAAGTCAAGTCTAGTCCACGAGCAGAAACTCTTAGAGCCAGGCTTGCATAGCCGCACACACACTTAGCTCACAAATGTCTTTTCTTCCTAACCCTTGCTTTTCGACTCTCAGTTTATTGTTGCTGTCAAAAGGAGATAAGCATATGTTTGTCAAGATTACTTCCTGAAGAAAGATCCATTTTGGACTCATTAAATAAATCGTGACTTTGACAAAATAGAAGACAAAGATTATTTTTGTTTCTCCCTTCCTCCAGAAAGTGGTTTGCATTAGCAGAGCAGTTAATAAAACTGCTTTGGTCAAGGTTGTATGTGATTTTTTAAGTCTAATGTGATTTATATGATAAAGCCACTTCTGTATTACACTTCCTCCCAGTGTCCAGACTTCTCATTATCATTGAATCACAGTACAAACTCCTAACAAGTCTGAAATTTAATTAGAAACACAACTGTTTCTTTATGAGCTCTGGGGTCCAGCTCTTTTCTTTTGTATCTGATAGTAGCTGCTATTAGAATTTAGCCTCTTTGAATTATTTCCCAGGTATTTCAATTGTTGGCCCATAAGTCTGAAACCATCTACCAAAAACATTTTAATAATCTACTGTGCACCCAGAAATGTGTTAACTGATGAAAGGAAAAGAACATAAAAGGTTTATTAATTGACTTTAAGAATAGTAAAATTAAATAGATAAAATTATTGAGATATTGAAGGGGTGGAGCATGAAGATTTCCTCTAAATATAACAGAATCTTGAGACTTTATAAATCCTTTCTGGCTGGGGTAATAAAACAAGGATTCACAAAGGCTATGGGATTAATGGGATTAAGTTGAATTATGAGATACTAGGAACTGAACGCATGAAATTATGGAGGACAAAAAACAGGATATGAGCCAAGGTCTAAATAAACAAAACATAATTAGAGACAGCACCACCATTCTATGTAGAATTCTGCTTGCCTGCAAAGAAAGGTTATAGTGGGGAAGATTAAGAAATCAGTTTGAATAGGCATTGTTGGTCTAGTTGATGGTGACTTGAAAAGCCAGTCAAAATATTTTAGCTCAATGCCTTTTTGACAGTCTGGTCTTGTAGGAAGCAGATGTCAAGACAGAAAAATATAAGAAATTTATTGAGACCAATGCCTCAGAAAGAGAAAGAAGAAGAGAGAACAGGAGTAGCCAAGAAGACCTTTCAACCATTATCGACCTGACACCTGTGAATAAAGAGAGGGAAGGAAGGAGGGCTGGTTAGAAAGAGTCTCTGATGCAGTGCACCTCTGAGAAAATCCCAGGTAGCGTGGGGGAGCTCCAGCACAAAGAATGCCAGTGGAGGAGTCCATCTTAGACAGAAATGGCCAGGCTGATGCTGTCGTTATGCACAGTCAATGTCTGAGAGTAGCCTAGGAAGGGCACAGCCTCAGCCTCGAAAGCTAGGGCAGATCCTGAAGATACCTGCAACTGCAGGCTCTCAGCTCGGATAATGCCTCTCCCAAAGGCAAGTTCTCTCAGACAGGGCCATCTCAGTAGTGCACTCCATAGATGTCATCACCCTTAACTGCCTTTGTAAGCAAGTCTAATTAAAGAGGCTCGGCACATTGTCTCCAAGTTAATTTCTCAAACTTCAACACGCCGGTCTCTCCCTATGCACATGATTTTAAGAATGCTCCATGTTCCTTTAGTTCTAGACAGGCCCCGTTGTCTATAGCTTCCAGAGGTCAACGAAAAATTCTGATAAAGAAACTTATTGGCTCCAAAATATAAAAATTATAATATTGGTTTGACATTAACAGATATTTCATTAAATGTCTATTTTAGATTACATTTTTCAACTATATTAAGTGTTAAATTTAGTATCTCTGAATATATCATTATAATTGAAAATAGTTTAAAGATTAGATACCCTCATTCTTTAATGTTTTTCAGAAAATGGACAATGATTAGTAAGAAGCCAAAATTAACTTTAAGCACTAAGGCTTAGTCAATTAATTCCAAAGTCAAAATTTTACAGCAGAGATGTACGTTTAATGTGGGATATTGATACATTTTAATATGTTTTATATAATAAGTGGTGAGGCTTCCAATGTGCCTACAGATTAGAAGATCCTAAAATGACACTACTTCTGCAAAGATCCTTCTGGGACAGGTGGGTGGCTGCATACCATTGTCTGCAGTCATTTTTATTCTCTTTAACTAGAGTAGCTCCTCTTTTATTCATTTTATATATTTAGATCTGGGATATGTATTTATGTAAAATGCACCAAGCACACTGTTTTAGAGGCTGAGAACACAGCAATAAATGGCAAAAACATAAAGGAAAAAAAGAAAAGAAAATTTGTACCTTCAAGTAACTTACCTTAGGGGAGAATTACTGGCTACCAATCAATAAGCTAGTATAAGAGATTGTATGTTAGGTAATGATAAGCACAGCTAAGAAAAATAGAGCAAGAAATGAAAGGAAAGGGAGTAGGCTATTTTAAACAGGAAAGTGAGGGGAGGACTCACTGAAGAAGATGAGAGAGTGCGACAGGGAGGTGTCACAGAGAAGATCATGAGTTCAGCGTTAGATCTCGTTCTACTGGGATTCCTCATAGATCCAAGTGGAGAGTGGAGATACATGTAAGGCAGTTGAATATACTTGCATGGAGTTTAGTGCAAGGTTTAGACCAGTGGTCTCCAACCTTTTTTCGCACCAGAAACTGGCTTCATGGAAGAGAATGATGTGCCCGTCCATCATTATGAATTTTTAATGAGATAATTTATGAAAATGGTCTAGTCCAATGCCTAATACTCACAGTGGGTATAATGACAGAATGTGGTTAAAGTCACCCCCAAGCCCATGGTGTTTCTTGTACAAACTATTGACTCATTTTGTCGGTGGCCAACTATAAGCCACAGGCATTTTATCATGAATTGTCATAAACTTCTCCCACTTAAAAAATACCATGTCAGAATGTTCAAAGTCTACCTTACTATCATTCCCTCAAATCAGTTCCTTTCCTGACTGATAAAAAGAATAATGCCACCCCTCACCCCTCAAGACACCCATATCCTAACGCCTGGCATAAGTGTGTATGATATAGTACATGACAAAAGGGGAATTGAAATGGCAGATGAAATGCAAGTTGCTGGTTAGCTGACCTTAAAAGAAGAAGATTACCTTGGATCATCTGGGTAGGCCCAATGTAATCAGACAGATCCTTAAAAGTGGAAGAGAGAGGCAGAAAACAGGAATTTGAGAGACAGCGGTGTGAGAAGGCCCCAGATATATGTTGCTGGCTTTGAAGGTGGAGGAGGACAGCCATGAGCCAAGGGAAGCAGGCAGTCTCCAGATGCTTCAAAGGCAAGAGGAAGGATTCTTCCTGAGGCTCTCCAGAAGGAGCAAAGCCCCACAGACACATATTTTAGCCCCCTTAGACCAGACCAAACTACTTGCTTTCAGAACTATAAGAAAAATTTGTGTGGTTTTAACCCACCAAGTTTGTGGTTATTTGTTAACAGCAGATATAGGAAAGGAATACACCCATATTCCTATTGATGTTCACTATATGTCTAGAATGCAAGGAACGATTGACAAGGAGGGGGCCCTCTCATCTCCTCTTGTTACTCTCAGACATAATGAGTTTCCTGGGTAGAGTATTCCATTACCTACCAAAGCTCCTGAATGTTTAGGCTGGTGTATTCGTCCATTTTCAGGTTGCTGATAATGACACACCTGAGACTGAGCAATTTACAAAAGAAAGAGGTTTAATGGACTCATAGTTCCACGTGGCTGGGGAGGCCTCACAATTCTGGCAGAAGGTGAAAGGCACGTCTCACATGGAGGCAGACAAGAGAAGAGAATTTGTGCAGGGAAACTCCCCTTCATAAAACCATCAGATCTCATAAGACTTATGCACTATCCCAAGGGGAGCATGGTAAAGACCTGTCCCCATGATTCACTTACCTCCCACTGGGCCCCCTCCCAACACGTGGGAATTGTGGGAACTACAATTCAAGATGAGATTTTGGTGGGGATACAGCTGAACCATATCATCTGGCATTCACAGTTCTCAAGATTCTTGCCTTAACCCGCTTTTTTCACTCTTTTACTCCTGATGTTTTATCAGTCTGGACTATTTTTCTCCATGTCTCCCTCAGTCAAAATTCCACTCTTTAAAATTACTTGCCAAAACCCAATTCTCCCATCAAATCTTTTGCAATATTTACCATTCTCATCCTTACTCCTAATATATTAACAGATAAATGCCCTCCCATAGCATACTGCCATTAATATAGTAATCACTCAAAAAGTAAGTGTCAACTGAATAAATGCAAAATTTGCTTGGGAATGTTTCTAGAGTTGCACCTTCAAATCGTCTCAATGTTATGAGCTTCAAGGGTTTCTGATCTGTTTGAGTAACTATCACAATGATTATGCATGTGCTTTTCCAGCTTATATTTGAACTGATGATCTTATCAAATAAGGTGATTTTCAGCATCATCTCGTCTATAAATGGTGAGATTTTTGCTTTATTTAATGCCTTCATTCAAAAGGTTAAATATTACTCACTATCATAGAATCACAAGTAAAGACTAATACAGTAAAAAGAAAGAAGTACAATGGTCTTTTTGAAATAAAACACAAGATTCAAATCCAGAACCACTGGAAGTACAGTAGTGTGGGTGGAGGTATTCGGGAAAATAAAGTAAATAATTAAAGCACTCAGAATGTTGGGATTAATCTCTGCAGAGGGCCATTTGTTATGGCAGCAACAAAAATGACTTTCTTTCCTTCCTTCCCTGTTAGCAAAACTATACCTCCCAGGGTGGTTAATAGAAATTCAATTATCATGATTGAGTTTGAATTTGTAGACATTTCCTTTTGCTGCTGCTGCTAATAAACTCAGATGTTAATTTGTGTACTTCAATATATTTAGCTTAAGTGTGAGATGATGTAGCATTTCCTGGATTTGGACACATGAGAGGGGGCATAATTTAGAGTAAATCTAATCATAGGATGTTTTAAAAGATTGGCTGGGTTTGCTGTGCTGGGAGCTGAGATGATGTTGGTAATGGCAGATGCCATGCTGTGTATTCATCACACCCCTTTGCTTAGGGCACTGGCCCACCTACCTTGTTATACTACTGGGAAGAGATAGTGGTTATCCATCATTTGCTTAATTAGTGGATAATTAGGGAAGCCATAGGACAAACACATTTTCTCATTCCGGTAGCAGACAGCAGAGACTTCAGATAAAAATGGCAACCAAGAACTGGCTACTCTCTTTCGTTTACAGGACCGCTCTTCTCAAACTCTATATTTGATCCCTCTAATATTGATGTAATATTCCAGCAGTGCTGATGAGTAAGGAGTACAAGAGCTCTGCCTTGCCTTAGCCAAGCCATTCCCCAGTAAAGGGAGCCAATTTATTTTTCAAGTTATCATTATCATAACTACTGTCATCGTCACCATTGCCATCACCAGGATTTACAGAGTACTTACTATGTGCCAGAAACTGTTCTGAGAGTTAGCTGAAGTCTGAATGATTTATTCACTTCTGACAAGAAGTGAATATTGAACTGTCAAGGGGACCATCTGTCAGCAGCGTAGGTAAGTGGCAGGCCCAGGGACATGCTGCCTAGGTTTAGATCCTGATTTTTACCTCCTACCAGCTGCTTAAACTGTAAAATTACTTAACTTCTCAGTGACTCAATTTCCTCATCTACACAAATGGAATAAGAAATAGGGCCTACCTCACAGGCTTCTTGTGAGTTGAGTTAAATAGCCAGAGTGTCTAGCACATATCAAAAGGTCAGTAAGTATTAGCTAATTTTCTTATTGTTATGGGTGGGGACAAAGTCTTATTCATTTTTGCATCACTGAAACCTAACAGATTCCTTACTATGTAAGAGATACTCAATATTTAAAATGGAAGAAAGGAGTGACTTGTAAATACTCAAGAGATATTAGTTGATTAGTGAGGTAGGCTGAATAAAGGCTCTCCAAAGACATCCATATCCTAATACCTGAAACCTGTGAATGTGTTACCTTACATAGCAAGAGACTTGTGTGCTTTTGTTAAGGATCTTGTGATGAAGAGAATTTTAGATCAGGGTGTCCACTCTTTTGGCTTCCCTAGGCCACATTGGAAGGATTGTCTTGGGCCACACATAAAATACACTAACACTCATGATGGCTGATGAGCTTAAAAAAAAATCTCGTAATGTTTTAAGAAAGTTTACAGATTTATACTGGGCCACATTCAAAGCCATCCTGGCCCACATTCAAAGCCATCCTGGGCCACACGCGACCCATGGGCCACAGGTTGGACAAGCTTGTATTAGAGTATCTGGGTGGACCCAGTGTTCACAAAGGTCCTCTTAAGAGGGAGGCAAGAGGATTGTAGTCACAGAGAGATGTGATAACAGAAGCAGAGGTTGGATTGATGACATTTGGAGATGGAAGAAGGATCCAGGAACCAAGAAATG
Source organism: Macaca nemestrina (assembly GCF_043159975.1). Lineage (NCBI taxonomy): Eukaryota > Metazoa > Chordata > Mammalia > Primates > Cercopithecidae > Macaca > Macaca nemestrina. The sequence continues at coordinate 22,504,705 of NC_092131.1, read as the reverse complement.
TGGCAACCTCTGGAAGCTGGAAAAGGCCAGGAAACAAATTTTCCCCTAGAGCCATAAGAAGGAATGCAGTCTTGCCAACATCTTGATATTTTAATTTCTGACTTTCAGAATTGTGAGAGAATTAATCTATGTGGTTTTTAAGCCATGAAGTTTGTGGTAATTTGTTACAGCAGCAATAGGAATTGAATACAATTAGATTTTAGACATCGTGTAGATATAAAAAGGAGTTAAGACCATTTAACTCAACTATCTCTGGGTAATGTTAGCCCTCTCATGCATCTTCTGGCCCTGCTCAATAAAATTAGAGCTTCTTAGGAAAATCTTTGGATTTTAATCACTATTTTTGGCCTGGAGAGTAATATGTGTTGTTGCATCTTGCCTCTTAGATAGCTATTTATATTCATATGGATTTACTTCTTTAACAATTTATGATGATATCTGGATTTAAGTCTCTATAGTTTTCAAAGGTAGTGTTCATCTTTAGAACAAAGGTTTTAGCATAAGGGTGAGTGTTGATGTTTGGACAGTTCTCCAGAGGTTGGGTTGATGGGAGAAGCCTCCAGGAAGAAGATTTGCTGTGAATGACAAAGGCAATTTTAAAAGAAAAGTTTATTCAGCATGCCACAGAATCTGTTTACAAACAAGTTGTAATTTGGAGGTATTTGATAGCTGGGTTCCATCCACCTCTCTACCACGGCATCTGGCACGTGCCTGGTTGGCAGGGTGCTTAACTAAATTGAAAGCAGTGCCCCAAAAGCATCCCCTAAGAAAGTTATTTCACTGTAGGGACCAATTTTGTCTTTAGATGTGCCTTTAGTTTAATTTTGTTTTTAGAGAGGAGGCCTTTCCCTATCACTCAGGCTGGAGTGCAGTGGCATGATCGTAGCTCACTGTAACCTTAGACTCCTAGGCCCACGCAATCCTCCCTCAGCTTCCTGAATAGCTAAGACTGCAGGTGTGTCCCACCACACCTGGTTAATTATTTTTCATTATTTTTTGTAGAGGTGGGTTCTCCCTATGTTGCTTTATTTTATACAAGAATACAACAGCTTAATACCCCAGATGTGCAGGCTGTATCAAACACTGTATCTGGGCAACAGTGACCCTGACCTCTAATCAACGAATATACTAGTTTCAGGGTCATAGCTAGATTGGAATGTCATCTTTGCTCCATGAGAGCTTCGTGGCATGAGGCAAGTTATTTAACTTATTTGGGTCTCAATGTCTTCATCTGCTGGAATGGAATTATAGGACATACCCTTTGTGTTTATTGGAAGAAGAATAAAAGGAAGAGTGGGTATAAGACACTTTAGCACAAAAACGAAGGAAGCTCCAGCTAGCATAACATGAGCAAACATGCACGCAGCGTTCTGGAAGGGTCTGCAGCCATGATCTGCCCTTCAGCACTGTTTCTTGCCTCCCTACTGTCCTGCCTTGATTTACTTCGGCGCTTAGAATTGTGTGCGGGAGCTCCAATCACCACTCTTTTTTGCTAGTATCACAAAAGCCTGGAGGACTTCAGAGAGCATCAGTTTTACATCTTTCTGAAACTCTAGCTTCATTTTAAAACAATCAAAAGCCAAGAGAATTCACATAAATAAGTAAACTGCAAGCCCCCAGTCTGCCTGTCTACAGTGTAACGATGGGAACAGATCGATAAATCTTAAGTGTGTTGCCGCATTCCCTGGGCTCCAAGAACACAGCTCACAAATGGAAAGCTGGAAATGTTACATCTGATCCTTTTCCCCCAATATCTCACCTTACTTCTTTGAAAAGATTACATCTAATTTTGAGACATAAATAACCTGGATGGGACCTAAAATGCATTTTATAGTACAGTAGTGAAAAAATAATGAACTTAGTTCAACCCCAGTTCGCCTAAGGCTTACTGCATGCCTTATGTTGAACTCATAAAGTATCATATTTATGGCATAACTATAATAGCTCCTAGAATCTGGGTGAGGGGTATGAGTACTTAAGAGGAACTCAATTCAATATGAAGGTGAAGACATAAAAATTCAATGGCATTTGCTTTGTAAATCACATTTTCGATATGTATATTTAACACTGGGAGTTTTACCTTCTTAGTAAATAATTACTTCTAGTAATATTATCATGAAGCACAACTTGTTATTGATTCCCTATTTATATGTCCAGAGAAAGATGTTCTCTTCTTTCTGATATAGAAGCCTGAGGTCTCATCAAATAATAATGTATAATATCAAATTGAATTAAGGCTTTCAATAGACTATATTTTCCAGACATTTTGGCTCACACCTATAATCCCAGCACTGCGGGAGGCTGAAGCAGGAGAATCACTTAAGGCCAGGAGTTCAAGACCAACCTGGGCAATATGGTGATATTCTGTCTCTACAAAAATGAAAAATAATAACAATAAAATAAAAATGTATATTAAAAAAGTAGACTATTTTTTTCACATTATAAACTCAAGCATAGTATGCCAATATTTTCTGTTTCTTCGCCTGCTGTGTCAGCACACATATATGTCGTTTACAGGGGCTAAAGAAAGAAATATAAACACAATTAAGCAGAAATGAAGAATAGTCAATTATGCAAATAACAAGAAACTTAGTATATGCATACTTTTCTTTATATAGCCATTTAATTCACACTAAAATGCCCTCAGTAAAATGCCCTGATGTAGAAAAAGTCCTACTCTGTCCAAGATTTGTATTTCAATACCTCAACATTAATACTATTTCAATCTCTCTTTTCATATAAGTAACACTTACGTTAAATAATAATTATGTGAAAGTTGGTGAAAACTAACATTTAAATAAAGTAATGAATCCTCAGCTATATTTTGAAATAAATGCCCTGGTAACTCAGAAATTGTAAAGATTATAACAGCTTTGACCAGTCTATTAGTTCATTTCTCACATTGTTATAAAGAAATACCTACAAGTGGGTAATGTATAAGAAAAGAGGTTTCATTGGCTCACAGTCCTGTAGGCTGTACATGGCATCTGCTTCTGGGAAGGCCTCAGGAAGCTTCCCGTTACAGCAGAAGGTGAAGGGATAGCAGGCATATCACGCGGGAAAAGCAGGAACAAGAGTGTGAGGAGGGAAGTGCTACACGCTTTTAAATGATCAGATCTCATGAAAACTCACTCATTATTGTGAGGACAGTACCAGGTGTGATGGTCCTAAACCATTTATGATAAATCTTCCCTTATGATCCAATGACGTGACCTCTCACCAAGCCCCACCTCCAACATGGGAGACTGCATTCAATATAAGATTTGTGTGGGAACACACATCTAAACTAGATCAGTCAGTTAAATATTTTACTACCAAAACATACATTTAAAATGCATGGGAGTACTGTCATTCTTTTTATACTATTGGGTATTCCACAAGATGAGTACACGTTGAGCACTAATTTAATTCAGTAAACATTAATTGATGATGTACTATGTACCAGTCCCAAGGAATACACTAATGAATCAGTAGATACTGCACATCCAGAAAGAGAGCTATATAGCCCAAGGTGAAAATTAGCATGGGAAAATATACTTAGTTTCAAATATTCTGGGTTTCCAGAAATATTTTAAATCTTACAGAAACATGTAATAAGATAATAGTTTTATTATAGTTTTTTAATCTAGTGGATAAAATAAGACATATTGTTAAAAAAAATCAGCCAACAGGGCAAGATAGTATATGTAAAATGAATGTCATACTAATAAGATAAGTTCATGCTTAAATGCAGAAAATGAAATAAAAATTTGGCCCGGCATAGAAATAATAAACTCCAAGATTTTTAATAAGGCCACATACTTAATACTTCACTTAAACATTTAGGGGAATATAATTTCAAAAAGTTATATGATTGCCTTTATACAAATAGCCATATCCAGTGGGAAAATTCCTTTCTCTTGTAAAATCACATCTTTTTTTCTTTCTCCCAAATGGATTACAGGTAATTTTCAGAGTAGTTTCTAAAACTCCCTTGACAAAGTTATCAAACCAGACAAATTACATTTCCTCGATGTTTGCTATTAACAGATTGTGCAGCGATAGGATCACAGTCTCCTTATTTTCCAGACATGAAAAACATTCTTGCAAGCTAGATTAAAAATCCAGATAAAATAATAACATTAATAATATCTTCTGTATCACATTACTTTCCACGATGTTATGTTGGTTATCTAGCCTGAATGACAGCAAGCACAGATGAAATACACTTAAAATGAGTAACACGTGTGGGATGTTTATCTCATGCAAAGTGGACCAGAAGCACTGGAGTTTATTGCTATGACTTTAATAGAGAATTCTTTACATAATGTTACATAAAGTGGCAGTGCTAGAATACACAGTAATTGGAAGAAGGATACATGGAAAAATAAACTCTCCTGATGTTATATATTAGATTCCACAGTGGTCTCAGGGCATGTCTGAAGATCTTAATTCATTTGATGTGCAGGAGCAATCTTTCTCTCAGGCTTATATCTTCTCAATGTACAAAAGACTGCACTACTGGCTCACGTTAAAAAGGAGCCTTGTAAAATGTTTCTTACAAAAATAAATAAGTTGAGTATCCAGATATGTAAGAGCTTAATTCTCAAGATATGGCGTGTTTAAGATTCACATTCTTTGGGCTTTCAGTTTGAAACAGAAAAGAAAACACTCTTTATGGTTGAGATTTCTGAATATATAACCAATGAGCAGTGCCTTAAGACCATTTCTTTGCCTGGTAAGCACTTGCTTTAGAATTAAGTGCAAGGTCTCAAGACCACTTGAAATATCAGTCATTCAAATTAAACATAATTTCCAGATATTTAAAATGGCACATCTATGAGGCCACAGTTCATATTTTCAGGTTATGTGATTTCTGCTACTTTCTCCATTCTAACTTGAGAGTGGTGTTTCCATGGCGTCAGAGAAAGCACAAGAACACAAAAATGACATTTCAGGTGGGTTGAAGTTTGTTCTGGCATATCAAGATTTGTTCACTCCAAGTCTTAATTTTCCTGAGTGGATAAAACTAATGCTGTTATTAAACTGGTCTAGACTGTAATCTGAATTGTAAAGAAAATAGATTCAGATTTCTTTCTCAGGGTTTAAACTTTAGTTTCTATGTTTATGGCTTATAGAGTCTCCCTTTTAATTTGCCGATGAATAAACCACTCAGAAGTTTCTGTTAGGGTGGCAGACAAAAGTGCAGGTGAAAAGGAGAATGCATTATTTCATATTTATATCTTGATTTGGTCCTGCACAAAACCAAGAGGCAAACACAATCTGGTCTTCATCCATCACTCATCCACCAGACATCACTCAGTCTCTTTTTCTTACCATATCTCCCAAGGTAAAACATCCCTTCTCACTTATCTCCTCCCTCTTTCCTCTTTAAGCCTATAGTCAGGTAATATAAACTTGACTTAGTCATTCAAGATGTATTTTGAAGACAGAGTACTTATTTTAAGCTCTTGGCTTCTGCAATTATGCCATGTAGGCCATAATCAAGTTGTACAATTAATTACATTAATGTAATGCATTAGAACCAAATTAAAGAATAATTTACTTTATCTGGATAAACTGCATTTCAGATTGTATTTCTGGGTTAGGAATTTTAGAAAGAGAAAAAATTCTGAAGAATACAAAGGTGATGTACCTCACAGAGTATGTGGCATTTGTCAATATTATTATACAGACGGAGACCCTTATGTTTTTAAATCTACAGATTTTACACATCAGTGACTTGATCAAAATATGGATTCAGTCTGGCAGTTTATCTTCAGGATAAAAGTGGCCAGCCTGATATGTTTGTAAAGGTCATGTGGTGTGTTTTAATATCCGTCATACATATGTAGAGCATGTTCTCAAGTTTACACTTGCCCTTTAACTCCCAGTACAGGAAATCTGCTGCTAGCAAAGACTTGTAAAATGTTTATGACATTTAAGTCATGCACAAGATTTCTTATTCAGGAAGAGTGAGCTATAAAATTTGCATATGGTGTCCAACGTTTAGACTCAGAGTCCCATATTTGGCCTTCTAAAATCTTGCTTATACAGTTGTTTCATCCCCTAGCCATTTGATTATATCTTGTTACCAAATAGCACATTAGTTGGATGATCATTTTCTCTGTTATTGACTAAGTAAATTATAGATTATATCAACATCCCATCTTGCTCAAGTCGACCTTGTCATTAAGTTGTACAGAGGACTTCTTACTGTGCAACATGAAAGGTCTGAACTTACATTGCTTAACACTGCAAACTTAGCTTCCAGAAGAAACTATATTCAAATATTAAGGGGACAAGGTCACATGGGGTTTGTGCATAAATACATCACACATGTAATTCATAAAGATGCAAATGTTGGTTCCTTGTTATCACTGGTATTTGTGAATCATGTTTATATGTATTTATAACCAAATATCTATTTACTATATCAACAGACACACGAACATTCACCTAACAAAAATATTCGTCTGAAGGGTGATTTTTGAAACCTTCCAGATTTGAATAAGGATATTAGATGTTTTGCAAAAGTCAGTGAGACACACACACGACCTTCAGAAATGGGACCCAGGAAGGAATATCAATAATTCATTTGGAATCATAAGTTGTGATAATAATAAAAGTAACACAAATGTTATAGGTGCTCAAATGTAGGGTAAATGAGGCAACAAGGAAATCAGCCATGCTGTATTTTCTGAGAAAAAAATTGTCCCCTATCAATGTGGTTATGACTATGATAGAGAAGAAAAAATCAGGGGAAGCAGAGTGAAAGGCAAGAGTGAGTCACCCGAATTGGAGCCAACTGGAGGAGTGGTTCCTTGTATAATTGCTTGGCCACCAACCAATGAATCTATCTCTCTCCCTCCCCATGTCACCTGGGCTGGCTGGGTCCACTGTTCTTGAGGGTAGAATATTGGTAACGACATTGTTCTATCTTCAAGTCTTAGAAAATCGAGCTTTTTTTATTTGTTTGTTTTCAGTATCATCTGGAATAAGGTTGAAGTTTTAAGTCTTTCTGGATTTCATTTGATTATATAGAAATCATAATTAGAAGCAAATAGCTTTTGACTTTCTGCTGGTAGTCATGATAATGGCAGACAGACTAGAAAGATTAAAAAGATAAAATGAGCATAAGAAGACCTTCAATTGCACTATTGATTGCACTATCCAATAGCCATGCACATATTTAAATATGCAGCACAACCATAGCAGAGAAATCACAAGGAGGTGCACCATGAATTTCCAAAGAAGTGTCTGAAATAATGCTGTGAGTTGAGGAGCAGGTGCCTGAGCCTTAAAGCTTGTGGGATTTGTACAGGAGGATCAAAATAGAACTTAAAAGCTTTGGATAAGTAGAGATTTTGGAGTAGCTTAGGCACTGGAGAGAGTCTGTCAGGATCCAACCTTCCATGACCTTACTGTACCTCAATTGTTTCATCTGCATTTTGAGGAGTATAATAGTGGCTACCTCAAAGGATTTAAGGAGTCAGTAGACATACAGAAATGCCAGTGGTGCTTGATACAAATACATACATTTTGTTATTGTAATCCAGGTTTTAGGAAAACTTATGAGTGAAGGGTATATTAGGTATTGAGGCAGAAACAAGATTCAAAATATTTTGGAAACCAAGAATAGTTTCACTGGAATTGAGATGCTGATAAAAAAGTATAAAAGAATCACTTTTCCTGGGATTGGGAGAGTCAGATATACTTGGAAAAATTTGTCAAATTCCTACGTTCCTCTCTTATCTCTCCTCCAAACACAACACATATTTGAAACACACATTTACTTAAAAATAGCCACTTTGTTGTAATTGATGGACACGTGGGAGTGTTAATGTATTCCTCATATGCACTGGGGAAGAATAAAGAGTTGAGAAAAAAAGTCCACGTTCAGAAAATACTCAGTCAGCATAAAGGATAGTCCTGGTGCTGTGTGCTATCATTGGCATAAAGGAAAAATACATTCATAGGAAAACACAGTTTTATCTGAGAGATATAATTAACTAATCAGTGAAAGGTTGTCTTCCAATTTTATAATTCCCTTCAAGCCAGCACTGGGTCTGCCATATAACAATCACCCAGAAAAAAATTTATTAGCTCCTCACTGGATTCAACCCCTTCATTTGAATTCCAAGCATTCAGGAAGATCAAGTTGAGTAGGCTTCCCTAAATTCACTAAAGTAGTGGAGGATTATGGTGGGCTAGATCTGTAAGCTCCTAACTGAGCATGAGGAGTCTTATTTGCAATCAAGCTTCTAAGTTTCTATGAGTGCAACAGGAAGGATATTTGGGGAAATGTATAACTGGATAGTCTACTTTTCACACTGACTTTTGCAAGAAGAAAGGGCAAGAGACATATTTCCCCACCAGAATCTGTGCACGTATATAGGTCAGAACATGCACATACTGGCAAGGAATGCAATACAGGGTGACAGTTGCTTGGATGGCCAATTCTTCCAGATTGGATGTTTACAAAAGGGGTCTCCTTCAGTTACTAAGATTTGCTCTAACTGGAAGACTGCTCTGTTCAAAATTAGCCTGCATCTGTGTCCTTCTGGGATGTGAGTTTCGGAGTGCCTCTAAGCAACGTTTGTTTTTTTGTTTGTTTGCTTTGTTTTTGTTTTTGTTTTAACTTTGATGCTATTGACATTTTGGGCCAGATAATTCTTTGTTGTGGAAGCTGTCCTATGCACTGTAGGATGTTTGGCAGCATCCTGGTCTCTACTCACTAGATACCAGGAAAACTCACTTAGTTGTGACAGCCAAAAATGTTTTTAGACGTTGCCAAATGTTCTCTAGGACACAATACAGCGCCCGCATCCTCAATGCCTCCGAACCACTTCTCTCGGTTGATGAGCTTTTCACATTTACATTTCAGTGACCAAGTGAAAGTGGTTAAGCCAAAATCAGTTTCTTCAGGAGGGTATTTAGGGTAGAAGATAACAACTACAGCATGTGCCATTAATGATGCGCATCAGGTATGTTCAAGATGGTGACAAGAAGGATACATGCCTAGGTACAGTTTAGTAGGTACAGTTTAGTATTGGAAATGGATTAATTGGGTCACTAGAAAAAGGGTAAGAGTGGGCCAAATTAGCATGTTGTTTCCTAATGAAGTTAGAACCCAAGCTTTTTGGATACAAGGGAAACTGAATCCTTTGTTGGATCTGATTCAGAAAATTAGGTGAAATACGTGCACAATCTCTGCTCCAGTAAATCCCAACTTTGCCTTCCATCTAATACTTTACCTAAAGGCCTCTGCTTTGTGCAGGTCCATTTGCTTAATGGCCCATTGGTCAGTGGGTAGTTGCCAGCAGACTGCAAAATATGAGTTGAGTCTATCAGATTTCCTCTGTGTTGAGTATAAATTGTAAGGAAAAACTGAATTTGGTAGCTAGAAATTGACAGTGTGGAGCAGACAAGTATAATAGCTGAGTCAACCTAATGGTAAATTCCCAAAATGAAAAATTCTATGGACTGATCTGGTAAATGTCGTGCCCTTTCTGACTTTCCAAAGCCAAGTTGTCTGGCCTCTCCTATGTTAAAGCTGCTGGTAGCCTTACAATAATCTCTGTTACTTGCATTAAATTGAGTGTGTCTCTGTTCTTTGTAGACAAATGTGCCTATTGGAAACACTAGACTTTTATCAATTTCATGGAAAATATGAGTAAGATATAGGGAAGGAAAGCTCACAAACAAAACTTGTTTCTTTTATACTGTCACTGATGTCAGTATGAGCGTAAAGGTGTTACTCACTGTTATATTACCTCCATTACTTTACAAACTGTCAGTGTCGATGGTAAAAAGACAAGTATGACATATATTTGTCAAAGGCACTTATTTAGTGGTGACTGTAAAGTTTAAGTATAGCATTAATTTTTGTATTTTTGTTGCCTTAGTAAATTGAGTTTGAAATAAATGCTAGATTATGTAAGTACACTGCAGTGAAATGTTATTGCCAAGTATTGCTTTTATTTCACTTGAAATAGTCTTCCACCATGACTTAACAAATTAAATTAGGCATAGCAATGTGAGGTAGAAACTGCGTTTTATAGGATTGCCAATACGCAAAGCCGGTGCCTAAGTGATACATTGGTGGCCACCTTGTTTTTTATGCCAAATACGTCACTGTCTTTTCCATTCTGGTTTCCCTGAACTGTTTCATGAGCTGGAATTTTAAAATATCCTTTTACATGAGTGTGTGAATGGTGATGCATTCCTCAGGTGGTGGCTCGGATTGGAAATGTTCTCTAGTCCTGGGAAAGGCTGGGTTTAAGGAAGGTCTTTGCACATGCCAATGGGTGCCCTTTCCTCTTTGAAGGGAAAACATGCTGCGATTGCAGATTAATTTATCAGAATTGCAGTGCCGCATCCAGAGGTGACTCACCGGCTGGGACAATACAGATAGTGCTTCTGAAAAATAAATGTGGTCATATTATTGTCAGTGTTTCATGTTTGAAAAACAACCAAAAAAAAAAAAAAAAAAAAAACTACAATGGGGAAAAAAATATAAAGCTGCGCATGCCAGAGATAAAATAAAATAATCAAAAGAGGAACCCAGTGTGTTCATAGGCTTAAAGGTGACCATCTGTCTATTTTCCCTCATTTAAAGATATTAACTAATCAGGACGAATAGGCATATTTATATGATTTGGAATTTCTTTTGTGGCATGTACCTTAACATAGGAAAAGTCAATGCGATTTATAATGAGAACTGTGTAAATCACTCCACTATTAAGAATTGTTAGGAGAGAGTTGAGAAAATACCCTCTGATGATACTTCCCTTACAATTTGTCTGCCCATTTAAGCTGACAATAAATGTTATTAAGAGAGAGTCCTAATATGACAGTAAGATCATATGTTATTTTTTAATGATACTATGGAATACTGCTTTGATGAAAAAATGAACAGAGATAAAAGGAACCACAGCTACCATTTATAAGTCCTTTCTTGGTACTTCTATGTAGATTGCCATAGGAGGGAAGAAAATGTCCTTAAGGCTGGGTGCGGTGGCTCACGCCTGTAATCCCAGCACTTTGGGAGGCCGAGGTGGGCAGATCACTAGGTCAGGAGTTCGAGACCAGCCTGGCCAACATGGTAAAACCCGAACTCTACTAAAAATGCAAAATTTAGCTGGGCGTGGTGGCACTCGCCTGTAATCCCAGCTACTCAGGAGACTGAGGCAGGAAAATCACTTGAACTCTGGAGGCAGAGGCTGCAGTGAGCCGAGATCACGCCATTGCACTCCAGCCTGGGTGACAGAGTGAGACTCTGTCTCAAAGAAAAAAAAAAAAAAAGAAAATGTCCTTAAGCACTAAACCTACAATACGGATCAGAGTTCCCTAAAGTGGGTTGTATACATCCCAGGGAACTTCCTAGCTGATCACAGAGTTTGAGGAATTCAGTATTAACATTTCTACTTGTATTTACTTGATCAAATTCTTTTAACATTTTTAATTTCTATTTTTGTATGCCTTATAATACATTGTAATGTATATAATATATTGACACTAATATTTGTATAGTATTTAACTATGCAGTCATGCACCACATGATGCATATAATATCATATTTTTACTGTACATTTTCTATGTTTACATACACAAATACTCACCATTGTGTCACAATTGCCTATAGCATCTACTATGGCAACATACTGTAGAGGTTTGTAGCCTAGGAAAAAATAGGCTATACCATATCGTGCAGGTGTGTAGTAGGCTACACCATCTATTTGTGTAAGTACACTCTGATGTTCACACAATGACAAAATAGCTTCGTGATATGATTCTCAGGATGTATTTCCACATGACTGTGTGTGTATCAAATATACATTAGCTGAGTTTTACTGAAAAGGAAGAGATAAAAATAATATTGGGAAACACTGAAATATTTTTCCTTTGTTTTTTGAGGCTCAATAGCCTTTCTTTCTATGTAACTGCCTAGACATTTAATTTAGAAGAAATTTGACAACACTTAAGAAGAACCGCGTCTTTGCAGAGCGAGGTGGGTGTTTTGTTTGTTTTCAAACATTCAAATGTGTGAACCAACTTTCTCCTCAATTTCAAGCCTATTGAGAGGCCGGAAGTCTTTTTCGTTTCTGTCCGTGGCTTCAGACAGCAAGGGTTATTTTATTTAGACAATATTACGTCATCCTCCAAATGAGATTCCCTTACATTCCTCAGTTCTCTATTGCAGAAAATAAGATATTTCTCTTATATTTTGGCTAGTATTCACATGCTACAAACTGACAAAAGCATTTCATCTTCTTCTCCACTTAACATAGTTTTAGAAGAAAGCTCTTACCTCCTTTTGACAAATCTTTATGTAAATTTCCTCTGTTGTCTTAAGAGTCAAAATACTCAAGTGGTCTATACAACAGCTGCTTTCAGAACACTCATGAAGGAATCTTTGTGGACAGAAAAGCTTTATAGTCAGGCTAACCATTCGTATATGGAAACTTAGTTGTTAGGTTATTAGTGGAACTCTCTGTCATCTAAGTATATGTCTTTATCTTATTAACATAGTAATGCTAGGTTGGTGCAAAGATAATTGCGGTTTTTGCCATTACTTTTAATGTAAAAAACAGCAACAGCTTTTTTTATTTTTTGTTTTTTGTTTTTTTGAGATGGAGTCTCACTCTGTCACCCAGACTGGAGTGCCATGGCGCAATCTCGGCTCACTGCAACCTCCACCTCCCAGGTTCATGTGATTCTCCTGCCTCAACCTCCTGAGTAGCTGGGATTACAGGCACGCACCATCACGTCTGACTAATTTTTGTAATTTTAGTAGAGATGGGTTTTCACCATGTTGGTCAAGCTAGTCTTGAACTTTTGACCTCATGATCTGCCCGCCTCGACCTCCCAAAGTGCTGGGATTATAGGCTTGAACCACCGTGCCTGGCTGAAAAACAGCATTTTAGTTTTTAATAATAAGAGCAAACAGTTTTACTTTTTAAAATTACTCAGATATTTTCTTTTGTGAATAATTTTGCCTTGTCTTTTGTCAATTTTCCAATTATACTTTTTGCACTTTTTCACGTAAATCATGCGATAACCTGAAAATTATTCTAGTTTTATTTTTTTCCAATAATATTTCCTTTTTCTTATCATATTGTAGTGGCTAGAACTTTTACAATAATATTGAAAAACGATAACGACATCAGTCACCCTTGTTTTACTCATTACAATTTTGTTAATATCTCAATCACAGCATCTTACACATTTCTGTTGATGAAGCACTAGTGAATCACAAATTCGTAGCTTATGATTTTTTTTTTTAATTTTTAGATAACTGTAGATTCAAATGCAGTTGTTAAAAATAATACAAAGATTTCTCATACCCTCCACCAAGTTTCCCCTGGGATAACATGTTGCATAACTATAGCACAATATCACAACTAATACATGGATACCATCTACCAACTTTATATGATTAGTTAAAAAAAGGGAACACTGTAGAATGTAACAGAATAGAAACTAATAAAGATGCATTATATATAACCAGAATAAATATTTTCTGCATCAGGCATGGTGGCTCATGCCTGCAGTCTCAGCACTTTGGGAGGCCGATGCGGGTGGATCACTTGAGTCCAGGAGTTCAAGACCAGCTGGGGCAACATTGCAAAAACCTGTCTCCACAAAAAAATACAAAAATTAGCTAGGCATGGTGGCACTGACCCCGTAGTCCCAGCTACTAGGGAGGCTGAGGTAGGAGGATCCCTTGAGTCTGGGAAGTCAAGGCTGCAGTGGGCCAAGATTGCCACTGCACTGCAACCTGGATGACGCAGTGAGATCCTGTCTCAAAAAAACTTACTCTGAAATTTGATTCAGTTTATGTGTGTGTTGTATCTGCCATTAAGATACTATGCCACACTCCCCCCATTAATTATGATGCTACCTACTTATCAGTTTGATAGAGACATTTTGCAATCATATTGAGAAATTACAGAAAAATAAGGACTGAACTAAAATGTAGCAGACTTATATATAGATACTTAGATATGTTTAAGTGATTAAACATGTTAAGCAATTTGGAGTTTTAAAAAAATTCTCATCAAAAGCTGTTGATTATTAAATCACTGTCAACCACAAGCAGGTTGTTTATAGTCTGGTACAGGGATCTGGTCTAGTCACCATTTTTACCAGTGAACTTAATGAAAATTCAGAAGGAACAATATCATATTTTATTTAAATTGTAACAGACAGGCACCAAATTAATGGCTACACTATAATTCATTAGACAAAATGAAACAGTAAAATTTAGTCTGGAATCCAGTTTCAAAATTAACCAAATGTTGTCACATGGTAATGAAAGTGATGGAACTGAAATAAGATCCTCCTCTTCCAAAAAAAAAAAAAAAAGGATTGGAGACTTGGGGACTTTGGTGTTTTCTTTAAGTTCCCATTCCATATGGGTCTACTCCACAAAGAAAAAACGTGATCAGAATTGTCTAAGATCTAGAATTCAAATAATTTTAGTAACAGTTGTAGGAAGTTTATTTCTTTGGCCAGAAGAAGAGAGTTAAATTGTAGATAGAATTTTATATTGCAAAGCTGGGTCTGTGAATGTGAAGAAATTCTGGAAAGGGAACTTAGGAACAAAGGAGTAAACTACTGGGAACTTTAGTGAAAAGAGTTATTTGTTTGCAGGCAGCATAGGCAGACGCTGGTTGACTTAAGAAAACAGCATAGATTGGAAAGGTATCAAGAGCCACAAAATTTGAAGTGAAGGCTGGTGACTTTGATTTAGCAAAGGACTGGATTCTAGGGAACCTGGGGTCCAGCAGTAGAGACTGCAGGAAAAATCTGGCATGCACACACCAATCTGATTAGCACACCAGCACCAGTGTGACTCTAAACCCCTCCAAAATGGTATATTTTATTATTTTATTTTTGTTTTACTCCTCACAAGATTGAATGTCCTGGGAGACGGAGCTGTACGGTCATGGCACATGCCTGTCTCTTGAGCAGGGAGAGGAAGCACGTGTTAAACAAGACCTACTGTAACCTCTGACATGGGAGTAAAGAGCCTTGGCACACCATTGCACCAAGACTGCAGACAACAACGGAAGGGAAAAATCATTCTGTATTAGAAAAGGGTAATGGACATCAGAAGGTCAGAGAAACAGCAAATGTCTACCTAAAAAAGAAGACATTTCCAACATGTAGATGAATTTGCCAAAATTTTACTCAAATGAGTCATCAATCTTCTGTCAAAGACATTTAGTTCAATTGAACACAGAGTAGGTTGCATGTATATGCTGTGATCAAACTTACATGGTATATGTCAAGGCTTCCTGTAGTGAGAGGGGGACTCTATGACTGAATGACTTCTGGGATTAGTACCAAATCAAGCTTTCATGATTAATAGAGGACAGCAATTAAACATCTAACTTGCATAATAGTTATACTATTTCTTCTTGATAACATATTGGAAAATAATTTGTCCTTTGAGCCTGAGATGACATTTTCACAATTGTGTTTTATGAGGACTCCAAAGATGCTGCATAATGAAACAGTAAAGAACTGGAATAATCCCTTTGGAGTCGACTTAAAAGATTTCTTTGTGCTAAAGTATCTAAACCTATGATTTCCAGCACTAGCTAGCTATACAATCACATTGATATTCCAACTTTTTAAAGGATATTTTCTTAAAAGGAAAAACTTAATTTATAAAACAAAAAACTTGCTTAAATAGCCTGATCAGAGTATCTAAGCAAGAGGTGTTACAACTTTAAGGAAATGACTTAAAATATCTATATGATCTTTCTGTTTCCTAAAATGGGAGAAGTCCACATATCTCATAGTACAGGTTTACAGAACATGTTTACTGCTTTCCATGTAATTTCAGCTGCATCTGCATGACATATTTATGGAAAGCAAGGTTTCATCATTTCTTCCTATTAGCTGTGTGCTTGTGGATTTTGAGATGTGCATTTTACATAAGTAAATCAAGGAGAAAGTGGTATCTAGAGTAGAATACATTATGCATAAATTTTCTATGACCATCATTTGGTCAAAAACAATTATTTCAGCAGAGATATATCATAAGCAAGTGTGTGTGTGTGTTCACTCCAGATAAAAAAAAAAGTGTCTAAAACATTGTTTATTATTTGTTTCGGGTTTAATAAGGCAACTGGTTGGATTTTTTGGTGACGGGGGTGGGGGCGGGCATTAAAGTCAATAATTCCACTTTAGACAGTGCATCATGAAAACTTTGTTATCAATTCTAAACGATTAGCCCTAAGGCACCCATAGTGGATATTCTTTAATACTACAGGTGGCAAAACAGCCTGTGGAAACATGTCTGGTGGGCATTCTGTGAAAGCCGTTTCTGTCAAAATGACTCCAACATGACGTGCAGGATAACTGTAGCATGGAAAGTTTCTGTGAACACTTCTCACATTTATGTCTCCTTTTTGCTCCCTTAACTGATAATTTTGTAGGTTCAGTAGACAATGCATATTTTTCTAGCTCAAGGGAAATGGTCAAGGATAACCTGCATTAACAATGAAATTTGATTATAATTCAAAGGACTCAAATTAGCCTTAATTTGCTTAACAGAATCTAGCAAATTCAGAGAGAAGTTTTTTTTTTTGTTTTTTGTTTCCAAAAAATCAGTTCTAAATATATAAATATATACATAATCTCTGTGCATGTAATTCTTGAAGATATTTGGCAAGTGTCACATGGGGTTAATTACATCAACATACTAAGAAACCATGACAGTAATACTCTTTGTTCTAAAATCTAGATTTCTCTTTAATGGTTATTAACGTTTATGAGCTCAAAAGAAAACCACCACCACAAGATAGGTTAATATAGATAGCTTTCAATTCTTTAAAGTGATCAGTGCTCAAGAATTCTGATTCTCTGTATTGGACATCATGGACCAATTCAATCTCATCACATGTGATAAGAGGAGCTGTGGTTAATGGTGCAAGAATCCAAGTTACAGGCAGGAGCCACCCTGGATCTGCAATACATTAGCCCTGTTTTAGCATTGTCAGCTCTTTTCAACTTAGTAAAAGACACACAAAAGTAAGTCCTAGGTCTTATTAATTTCTGAATCTAGAGTTTCTAGCACAATGTTTGGCACACAATCCTTGCTTAAAAGTATAATGGATCCTAGAGTTAAAGTTATTCTTAATTAAAGGCATGCATTTTAAATCCAAATTATTCTCTCCTGAAAGAACCAATTCCGAGTATCGTAGAAAACCTGAAGGTATTTCCTTGTGGCTATTATGTGCTTATAAGTGGAAAATAGTTTAAAAATAGGGAATCCAGCCAGATTTAAAAGTGCTTCTGATTCTGCCCAAATAAACAGCCAGCAAGACCACACATGCTTTTCTCCCTTGTTGTAGAACTTGGCTTTAGTGTCTAAAATCAACTGTTAATAGGGTACAGTAAAATTTTATTAAGCCAATGAATGTTCATCCTAAAATAATAATTATATAGATTTCATATCTTTCAATCAAACTGAAGTCTCAGTAAAAATATTAGATTATATAATATTGGTTCATCTATAGTTTTTACTTAATTCTCCTGTTTTTAATTAACATTTTTTAAAACTGACAAATACTGTGTAGCACGTTTAATAAAGACTGATGTTATGGTTATGGTAGATCTTACTAAGGTAAATTAACGATGTTAGCATTAGAATGTCTGTCTTCTATATTTTGCATGGACAAGTCACGGAAGTAAGCAGGCACATGGATACATTTCTTTCCTTCATCATGTGGTTTTCAGAAGGCCCCGAAGAGATAACAACACAGGCATCACATTTTTGATGTAAAGTATTATTATCATTATCTTTAATTATAGTGATTTACAAGACAAATAAGTATTTTCCCTGAGTTAAATTCCAGAAAATTCACGGAGATTTCTCTGATTTCTGAAACACCTGTCACGTACTGCTTCAGGGTACCACTACACTTCCCTAATTTTTCTACTCCATGGGCAATCCAAGAAAAGTAGTCAATCCCCACATAATCTCTTTTCCACAATAAAATTATTATTGTACTTTCAGAAGCTTAAATACAGAAAAGGAGCTTACTTTATGAAAGTAAATAAGGTATTTTAACTTGTAGGGTTTTTGGCCTGACCTGGAGGAAGAGAGAGACTAGTGGATTTTCCTGTTCAGCTGACTAGCAGGAAAGAAGCGGTTTTCAACCCACCTGAACATTCCAGTCTCTTGAGGAGGTTTAAAGAGCACGAATGCTGGGCCCCACCCCAGATCTAAGAAGACCTGAAGTATAGATTCCAAACATAAATATATATATATAATTTAAACTCTATCAGGCTGGGTGCGGTGGCTTACACCTGTAATCCCAGCACTTTGGGAGGCCAAGGCAGGTGGATCACCTGAGGTCAGGAGTTCGAGACCAGACTGGCCAATATAGTGAAACCCCGTCTCTACTAAAAAAAAAAAAAAAAAAAAAAAATTAACCAGGCTTGGTGGCAAATGCCTTTAGTCCCAGCTACTCGGTAGGCTGAGGCAGGAGAATTGCTTGAGCCTGGAAGGTGGAGGTTGCAGTGAGCTGAGATCCTTCTACTGCACTCTAACCTGGGCCACAGAGCAAGACTCTGCCTCAAAAAATAAATAATAAATAAAAAAACTCCATCAGAGGATTCTAATGACCAGCCAGGTTAAGATTACCACATTTCAACTCTGAGAAAACAACTTGAGCACTGAATTATGATGGCTATGGCTACCAGAATCTTCATTTTTATTTCAATGTAATTCAAATTCTAAAGCAACATTTAATAGTAAATTAATGATTATCTCCTTAGGATAAATGTCCAAAAGGAAAGTAACTGGCTTCAAGAAAATGCCAGTTTTTATCTGCCTTCAAATTTTATTAGGTTGGTGCAAAGTAATTGTTGTTTTTGCAATTACTTTTAATGGCAAAAACAGCAATTACTTTTGCACCAACTCTAGAAGAGGGAGCTATTATTAAATAAGAGCTCAAGAGATGCAAAGTGAGCCAGTATGTGAAATGTCAAGAAGACTCACATCTGATTCCCTGTAAGCATGAACATTGAAAGAGATCTCAGTTAGAATTGACTGTGTTGAGAAATAGCATGTTCTTCATCACTGCAATTGTTTGCATGTATTCACAGGTGGATGTTGTCAAGAAGGTTCAAGTTTAGAACATGGATGTATTTTCTAATCCTCGGAGTCTTTATTAAGCCTTAGATTTCCATAGTGATTGTATTAGTCTGTTCTTGCATTGCTCTCAAATACCAGAGACTGGATCATTTATAAAGAAAAGAGGATTAATTGGCTCACCATTCTGCAGGTTGTACAGGAGGCATGATGCTGGCATCTGCTCAGCTTCTGGGGAGATCTCCAGAAACTTATAATCATGGCGGAAGACAGAAATGGGAGCAGGCACAGTCACATGGCCAGAACAGCAATAGCAAGGGGGAAGGTACTACAGACTTTTTTTTTTTTTTTTTTGAGACAGAGTTTCCCTCTGTCACCCACGCTGGAATGCCATGGCATGATCTTGGCTCTCTGCAACCTCTGTCAGCCTCCCAAGTAGCTGGGATTACAGGCACCAGCCACAACACTTGGCTAATTTTTTGTATTTTTAGTAGAGACGGAGTTTCACCATGTTGGCCAGGCTGGTCTTGAACTCATGACCTCGTGATCCACCCCCGCCCCCCGCTCAGCCTCCCAAAGTGCTGGGATTACAGGCATGAGCCAAAGCGCCCAGCCACTACACACTTTTAAACAACCAGATCTCATGAGAACTCACTCACTATCATGAGAACAGCACCAAGAAAACGATGGTAAATCATTTATGAGAAAACCGCCCCCATGATCCAATCAACTCCCACTAGACCCCACCTCCAGCACTGGGGATTGCGATTTGACATGAGATTTGGGTGGGGACACGGAGCCAAACTATATCAGTTATATGTTTCAAAGCTTGTTCATTTTGCTCATAACATCCATTGCCCTTCCAAAATCCTGTAGGGCCATATTTTTGGAGGAGTTGTACAGAAGTGGAACATTCCTAATGGTCATTTAGGAACTGAAGTAATAGAATGCTCAGAGCCCTTAAAGCCTTCAATGTATCTTTCATTCCCTTTGATAGAAGTAGAATCATCTGGGCTGGGCCAGCACTATGAGGATGTGGGTGAGAGTAGCAGGACACTTGCCTTAGGGGCAAAATTTGAAGGACAACAAAAACTCATTAACCAAAATAATACTTCAATACAATATTTTACAAATCAAAAATAATGGCAAAAATTTATGACCAAAAAAATCAACATATTTAATAAAAATAGGATCTGTATTACCGCTTTTCTTTTCATCTTAGACTTCCATGTAGCCCAGTACTTCAATATTATTGGCCCTTATCATGATTGAGGAGCTTTTTGGTCTCCCCTTAAATATCACACCCAAAGCAAGTGCCTCACTCGCCTCATGATAGTGAAGAATCCAGGCAAAAAGGAAGAAAACAGAGAGTAAGCAGTCGAGCTCTGTGAGTACACATTTGTGCATGTATTTGTGCACACATTTTTGTGTATTCAAGTAAGAGACTCAAGAAGTTAGTAACAAAAAAAGAAAAAAAAAAGAAGTTAGTAACATTTTCTTCATGATTCCAGCTATTTTTCTTCTGACTAAGAATGAGCTGAGGTTGTACAGCTCGTAAAATATGACTTTGACTTTTAAAATTTTCATCTTTCAAAAGGACTCTATTATGATCACTTTTTTGGCAGTAAATTGTTACCTGTCCATGACTGGAAAGAAGGCAGTAGATGTTCCTAACCACTCTAATGGGCAGCTGCATTCTGGCAATATACTTAAAGACAGATGAGCAGCTATGGGGTTAATTAAGTCCCTTTGTATCAAACCTTCAGGTGAACGCTCTTGCATAATGAACAGGTTGTAAAGATTCGTAACCTACCAGTGGCCACATTTTATTTTGAAAAACAAATGTTTTAGTAAAAGAGAAATTGCTGTTGTGCACTGATGGTAGAAAATAAACAGTCTACACATGTTCTGCTACTTCATTAGGGGAACACATTTATAACACATCCTTTTCCCCTTGAAATCGATGGTTCAGAGTGTGATAATTAACTTAAGGACTAGGAGCATTATTGAGAGGTAAAATTTCATAAGAAGCAGAATTTCAAAATACAAGACACTGGCCTAAAAAGATAGGTTTAGCCTACTTACTATGGAAGAAAGGTACATTGTAGGCAGTGTTAGAAGAAATAGCAACTTATGCTTGATGTTTTACAAGATTTTATTTATTAGTCTCATTAGCACGGACATCACTTTCATCTCCTGTTATGTCTGGATGGGAATTTTCTACACATTCTTTATTTCTTCTTTACCTGCACCTTGGCCTAGGCTAAGGTGGAATGTCTGTTCTTCACATTCTCTTCTGTCTTTAAGAGCCCCCACTGGGATTTTTAAAAATTATTAAATGTACATATAATCTTTTTTAAAGTCTCCATGTCTACTCTGGCAAAGGCAAACATGGTATCCAGGAGGTACTGTAAGCTCCAGTTTCACTTTAATGCTTGTGATTTACCCTTTGCTGGGTTTCTGGGTTGAACTGACGTTAAGGGAGCATAAATCTGCTCGTTCATTTAATAAAAATGTATTGAGTGTCTTGTATGTAACAGGCACTCTGTGGCACAGGGATGTGGGTGTGAATGAAGCAAACTTGTCTGTATGTGGCCCTGTGAACTTCTCCCTTGCATTGCAAGGATAGTTTGGCTCTGGATTTCCATTTCCATAGTAGAAGATGGAAATGATATTCTCATACCTGTCCTCACATCACTGTGGATAGACGCCAATGTCAATTCAAACGTGAAAAACATGCATGTTCATTTGTTTAGTGTAAAAAAAAAAAAGACACTACAAGTTTATTTTTGAAAATGACTGGGGTTCTATTAGAATGAGATAAAGACATAGTGAAAGAGTTCTCTGCTTTTCAATCCCAACATTAAAGCTAACAAACCATGTGACATTAAGCAAATTGCTTCGCTACCATGTGCCTCCATTTATTTCTAGCTATCAAATGGGTGATGGGTCAAGAAGGGTGGATTAAATCATCTCCATCATTCTTTCAGGTCTAGAATACTAAATTTTATAATGTTATCCCATTTGAGAGTTATTGATTTCATATGTTGAAAAAGTGCTGAAAATGTTTCTGCAATAGTTCATTAGCATTTGGTAGGTACTCAAATGTTTGTAGAATAAATCATCATTTTGGAAGAATCTAGTTTCCTCCATTCGTAAGCCAGTTTGTTCTGACCATGCTGGAGATGGCAGAGTAATGCACTGAATTTCTCATTACCCTGATATTGTATGCTATTGACATACATTCGATTGGGCCTCATGTTTGTGTTCAAGAGAAAAAATATTGATATCCATTTTCATTTTGGCTTGACATTTGAATATGTGTCTATGAATAGCTAGTTGAAAATTCTAGGAATAAGTTTACTTTATTTAACAAATCTTTTATTTGCTCTGGTTTGTGTGTGTGTGCCTTTTTGTTTGACTGCCAGGAGAATTTGCCAAGCTTTCCTTTGATCATCAGTCACAATATTTTTAAAGCACACTCTTCTAAACCTTCCTAGTACCCTTTATTTAAAAAAAAAATCTATATTTCTGAACTGCCTTCCAATAACTCAGATGGTCATCAAAATCTCTTTTGTTTTAAATCAGCTTCTTTTGGTAGGTAGCAGGGCTTGTGTACTTGGCAAAACTATCAAACAGCAGCCTTAGAGGAACACCGGTTCTGCCGTCAGGATACCATCATTCTACTCCATCATAGCTGTTTCCTTTAATCACTTATCCCTTCAGCATCACTATCATGATTTCTAACCCATTTCCCATTTGTCCCAAGAAATGAGCACTGGCAGCAAGCTGCATTTTTTTTTCTAAATGGGAAATGGGTTTTGTAACAAGTTAGCTATGAATAAATGAATGCTCCACTCCATCCACCATTTCTCACCATTCCACTGCTACTATCCTGGACCAGGCGTAACCACATCGTACCTGGACTGCTCCAATAGCCCCCAATTAGGCATCCACATCTGCCTTGTATTCTTTCAAGTTGTTCTCAGCACAACAGCCCCACTCCAGCAAATGATTACTATAACCCCCAGGACCTTCCGCGGTCTGTGCTCACTCTTCCATGTGTTGCCTCTATAAGCCCATTTCCTAGTTCTCTCTCCTTACTTACTCTGCTCTAATCCTACTGCCCTTTTGGTTGTTCCCCAAAACTGCTATACGAATGCCTACCTTTGGACTTTGCTGGAATATAAAACGCAGAGAAAAATAGTACCTACCTCAAAGGATTGTGGGTATAGCCTGGCTGGAGGCTTTTCTAGTGATCCAGGTAAGTTGTGATTGTGCCACTATACTAGGATAGTAGCAGTGGGACAGTGAGAAGTGGTAGGAGATGGTTAACTTCGTAAAAATCGTGTTGTAAGGATTAAATGCATTAATATATAAAAAGTGATTAGAACAGTACATGACATTTTACTAAAGGTTACATAAATGGTAGATATTATATTTTTAGCATTATTATTATATACATTAAAATATCTATCATACAGTTAAGTCACCATCTTTGTCTACATAGAAAATGCTTGATACATTATTACCTTTGGTCCTATTTTTCTTTGAATAGTTAGAAGGAGAAAAGTGAAATAATATGAAATATGGACCTTGTGTTAGCCAGTCTCCAAGGTTATCTCCAACAATTCTTCCCTCATTCACACTGCTACGAGTCTCCTCCCCTCTCATTGAATAGGATTGGCCTGTAACCAATAGGATATTACAGAAATGGTGAAATATGGCTTCTGAGGCTGGCTCATGATAGATATCATGGTTCTGCCTTGCTCTCAATGTTGCATGTTTTGGATGCTTCATGCCCTTCAAATCTCATGTTGAAATATGACCACCAATGGTGGAGGTGGCCCTAGTTGGGAGGTGTTTTGGTCATCGGGCTGGATCCTTCATGAATGGCTTGGTGCTGTCCTTGCAGTAATGAATGATTTCTCACTCTGAGTTAATGTGAGATCTACTTGTCTAAAAGAGCCCAGCACCTCTTCCCTCTCTCCCCCACTCTCACCATGCGATATACTGGCTCCCCTTCATGTTCTACCATGACTGTACATTTCCTAAGGCCTCACCAGAAGCAGATGTGACACTATGCTTTGTATAAAGCCTGCAGAACTGTAGGCCAAATAAACCTCTTTCTAAAAACAGATTACCAGCCTTCAGTACTCCTTTATAGCAGTGCAAATGGACTAACACAGAAAGCAGTTTCTTTAAGGGAAATCAATTCTCATGTCACGGGGAAATTCAAGTATACCCATGAAGAAGTCAATACGGTGAGTAACTAAGGATTTCTGCCAATAGCCAGCATCAACATATCAGACACTGGTGTGAGCCTTATTGGAATTAGACCCTCCATCCCCAGGGAAGCCTTCAAATGATGGCAGCTTCCTAGCCACCATCTTGATGATGGCATCATAAAATATGCTGAGTAAAAATAACCCAGCTAAGCCACTCCTAATTCTTAGCCCACAAAAACTGTGAGATGGTAAGTGCTTACTGTTGTCTTAAACTGTTATACTTAGGACATTTTGTTATGAAACAATAGATAATGAACACATTTCTCACAAACTAAATATATACAACTGAGAAAAGGACAGAAATCATTAAGCCAACCAAAGCACCAAATTCTTGACATCATTCAAAACTAATTGGCTTGAAGCTACATGTGTGTTAAATTATGAAGAGAAGAAACGATATGTCAGATTATTTATAAAATGCTGGAAATATCAAATGCTGAATTGAAAACGTGAGATATAATTTGGGTTTTGGTCTTTTTTCTAGTATTTTGGAAACAGAAACTTTATTAGATATGGTAACTTTCTTGGAGGCAATAGAATGTGAATCTTACTAGTTTAAGCAAAAAAATCATTTTACTGAGAAGTTCGTAGGGTAGTTTATGGGATTATAGGAATATTTGTACAATTATTTCCCTGAAGGACAAGAAGAAGAGCTGCCTCTGGTATCTCACTGAGGAATTCATAAGCAGTTCTTTCTGGGGAGTTGCCAAGAGCTGCACTTCTCAAACTTGATTATGCACAAGATTCTCCTGAGGATGTTGGCAAAATGCTATTCAATTTAGTGGGTCTGGGGTGGGGCCTCTTATTCTGTATTTTTAGCAACTCCTAGGTAATACTGATGCCATTTTTTCATGGTCCTCTCATTGAACAGCAATTTCCAAAAAAGGGTTCATTGCTATATGCTGTCATGGTAATCCCCACCTGACCTTCTCAGCTGCATTATGCCTGACATATATATGTAATTTCCATCTTTCCTACTGGACTATAAGCTGCATATGGAAAGGAACATGCCTGGCTTGCTCACTGTTGTCTCCTCAGCAGTTAGCATAGTGCATGAGTCCATAGTTCAAAAAAGTTGTAAGTTTGCTTTCAAATATTGAGCACCCCTCACCTGACTCACACCATTCCCTTATTTAAAGAATTGCTGTCAACCCTGGCTATGCATTAGAATCAACTGAAGATCCTTTATAAAGTGCCCATGATGGGACTCTACTTCAGACCGCTTAAATCAGAACCTTAGACAGAGGGGCCTAGGCATTGGTTTATAAGCTCCTTGGGTATTTCCAATCGTAGTGTAATAAAAATATGTATATTTGGTCTTTGCCCTTGGTTGCTGGCAAAGAGCTCCTAATACCTTCGGATATGCTGAGTGACAGGAGTGTTTATTTTTATTCATAATGAACCTGTCTGACCATACCTGCATTTATACTATTGAAATGACTCTTGGCAACCCCCTAGACAGCTTTGGGATGGGGTCTGGTTGCCAGAGAAACCAACAACCTGGTTAAAGGATTGGAACTTTCAGATCCACGCCTGACCTGAGGAGGATTCAATAGTTTGCATATTCGACCCAAGGAACCTCATGTTGAAATTTGATCTCCAGTGTTGGAGGTGGGGCCTAATGGGAAGTACCGGGTCATGGAGGTGGATCCCTCATTAAAGGCTTGGTGCCATTCTCCCTGGAATGAATGTGTCTCACGCTATTCATTCCCATGAGAGTTAGTTGTTAAAAAGAATCTGGCACCTCCCCCATATCTTTTTTCCTCTCTCACCATGTGATCTCTGCACACACAGGCTCTCAATTGCCTTCTGCTGTGAGTAGAAGCAACCTGAGGTCCTCACAAGAAACAGATGCTGGTATCATGCTTCTTGTACAGCCTTAACACCCATGAGAAAAATAAACCTCTTTCCTTTATAAATTGCCCAGCTCCAGGTATTCCTTTATAACAGCATAAATGGACTGAGACAGAGGAGGAAAGATGTTAGAGATTGAATTCAATCAGCAATGGCCAATGATTTAATCAATCATGCCTACAAAATAGCATTTCAACAGACACATTTAAACAAAGGGATATGGGTAACTTCAAGGTTGGTGTACACATCAATGTACTGGGAAGGTGACCTGCCAAGAGAGGGGTATGGAGGCTCCTCACCTCCCCATCTCTTACCTTGTCCTGTCTATTTCTTCCATTGGGCAGTTCCTGAGTTGTTTTCTTTATAATAAAATGGTAATTGTAAGCACCATGCTTTTCTACTTTCCTGAATTCTGTGAGTCATTCTAGTAAATTATCAAACCTAAGGAAGAGTTATGGGAACCCATCAATTTATAATCAACCAGACAGAAGTATGCATAGCTTGAGGACAATACTTGTGGCTGGCACCTGAAGTAAGGGCAATCTTGTGGGACTGAGCCCTTAACCTGTGGAATGCATTCTAATTCTGGGTAGTTAGTGTTAGAATTGAATTGTAAGACTTCCAGTTGGTATTGGAGAACTGTTGTTGGAAAACAGGATATAAATGTTCAACTGATAAAAAGGATGATATTAGAGTATCATTCGGATTAAAAACCATTCCTCTTACCAGATATTCCAGATGGCTAGAGCTGGCTTCGGAAGACATAGATATTATTTATTTATTTATGAGAAAGTACTCTAATAGAGACAAAGACTTTTCTTTTAGGCCAACTATCCTCTGATACATTTATTTTTCACTTTACTGAAACATCCCCTGTAAGGGACTACATATCTTTCAATATTTATCCTGGATAGCAAATGAAACTAGCAATGTAAATGTTGTTCTATTGTTCAATAACTGTTAAGTTTTATTTTTTTTCTTCCTTCCAGAACTTTCTGATAATAAGCCAAACCAGCAAGGCTCATCAATAATGAATTGAGTTCTTCATTGGGTTCCATCATAATTACTTGCCTATTAGATCTTAGCTGAACTTACCATGCTTCTAAGATTCAGAAAACTATAAAAAAGTTTGTCTTTGTAAACAGGCAGACTTTGTTCTATGATATGTTCCAAATGTCTGGAGGAGTACATTGTACTTCATAAGTGCTCATTAAATATTTGCTTAAAAAAGGAAGTGTTTCTGTTTTAGTGAGAAGAAAAAGTATTACTAGATCTGCTCTCACGTACTGTTTGATCTAACTGAAGGGAATCAAAATAGTAAAGACTAATTAAAAAGGACAAGTAAAGTTACAACGGTTCATGGTCAGAAAAGGTTGCATGGAAGATCTAATGTTTGTGTGAGGCTTCTTAGAAAGAGAAAAGAAGGAAGGTCTTTCGAAACTAAGAGAAGAGCATATGTTGACACAGGAAAAGGAAAGGTGATTTTGCTCTCACACTCAATGCAATGCTGAATATTTCACCTCCAGTCACCAAAATGTGTGGGATTTCTTCCTACCAGCACCAATCAATTATGCAAAATCTCCAGCAACACCAACTGGTAGTCCTCTAATGAAATTCAGTTCTGACACTATCTACCTAGAGATAGTATCAGATACCACAGGTTGAGGGCTCAGTCCCATAAGACTGCCCCCATTCACAGGCCAGTTGTAAGCACAGGCTGTGGCCTGTGCTTCTGATTGACTGGCAATAAATAGAGGTTCCCATGATCCCCTTCTCAGGTTCAATTAATTGGCTAGAGTGGCTCACAGAACTCAGGGCAACATTTTACTTACATTTACTGGCTTATTATGAAGAATATTTCAAAGGATACAGATGAACAGCAAGATGGAAGAGATGTATAGGGTGAGATATGGGAGAATGAAGGCAAAGCTTCCATGCCTTCTCCAGGAAGGTCACTCTCCAGAAACCTCCACATGGTCAGTAACCTAGTGGTTCTCTGAACCCAGCCTTTCTGAAGTTTTATGAAAGCTTTGTTACGTAGGCATGATTTATTACACCATTGGCCTTTGGTTGAACAACTCAACCTTCAGCTCTACTCTACCAGGAGGTCAGGAGTGGAACTAAAATTTCAAATCCTCTAATCATATAGTTGATTCTCCCTGACCTAGCCCTCATCCTGAGGCAATCCAGGAGCCCATCAAGAATTGCTTTACTGGGACAAAAGATGCTCCGATTACTCTGGAAATTCCAAGAGATTTAGGGGCTTTGTGTCAGGAACAGGGTCAAATACCAAATGCACTTTTATGTACAATGGTATTAGGAGCTCTATCTCAGAAACTAAAACAGAGACCAAAACAGAGACCAGGACAAAAGATTCTCTAGTACTCTATCGCTCAGGAAATTACCAGAGTTTTAGGAACTCTGTGCCAGGAAACTGGGACAAAGAATAATGTGTATATTTCTTGTTATTTCACAGTGTACTTGAAGGCACAGGATATGAATGCATGAAATACATTTTGGACATTATGAATAGCTCAGCCAGGCTCAAGTGGAAAAATCACATGGGTGAAAAGCTTAGACTGGATTAATGAGTTAGGATCAGATGGTAGAGAGTGCTGAGTTCATTCTAGATTTGATGGGATTGGGCAGAATAGTGGAATCACAAGATACACCCAGTATTCAAGGAAGCATCCACGAGGAATCCAAAGGGAATTTAGGAAAAATTTTCATCTGAGAAGAAAATGAAAAATGGGACTCTGGGATGATAGAGTTTTGGAGACGTTTTGTTAAAACAAAAGAACAACTTTTACCTGGTGAATCTCAGCTTTTACTGTCATGAATCTGATTTCTTTTGTAAAAGGGGTAGGGATCTGTTTTGCAGCTCCCTTGACTGTGAGTCACAATTCTGAGTTTTGTGTGTAACTTTGGGAACAGGTTTTATATTTTATAATGATATCTTCTATTTTCATGGTAGAACTTCTTTTAGCATTTGTACATGTGTTCCAATTTGGGCCAAAATCAAAAGCCAAAATAAAGAAAAGAACTGAGGAATTATACCCTTAATTATGCCCTCATACAGACTAGACATGTCCCTAATTTGTAATTAATTGCTCAAATTAAAGTGTTTATTTTAGATACATTAAGTCCCGAAATCAAGAGAAAAAAATTAAGGATTAAGCCAAATTGTCTCACAAGATTATTTTAAAATCAAGGTCTTGTACTATAAATCAGGAGTGTTCTACAGGCCAACGTCTTTCTTTCATAATATTCCAGGAAATTTCATTTGCAATTGGAGGCTGCCAAAAGTGATAGATACCAGCTTTTGATATTGTGAAAATCACCCTCTGCTTATGTAAAGTTAAATTATTAGGCCAAAAACTATAATCTAAATGTTCTGAATCTCTGTGTAAAAGGAGAAATACATAGAAAAGCAGACTTTTCCTCTAGGCAACGTGATAGTGATTTTAATTAAGAGTTAGGAGTCTATAAGGGAAATTTAGGTTTATATGTATTAGGATGAAATGAAATAGAACCTGAATTAAAATCGAACTGGATGCAAGTATTTGTCGGGTCATCTTTCCTTTATGCTCACTGATGTTTATTGATACATTGTTCCACATACCAAGATAGAAGATGAAATTCTAAAACATGCAAGATGGAAATTGAAAACAAAACCACAAAATTATGTTGTTTAAATCAATACGGACATGAAAGTACAAATTAACTCTCAATACCTAATATTCCCTGTCTGATTAATATATTTTATGAAAAAAATGTATTGACAGTACTAGTAGTAGTGACTTGGCATGGAAAAGAGGCTGTAACTGCCCCCATTTCGACACTAATGAGATAGAAATGTGATTTTCTTTAACCTTTTGGAGTTCTTATTCACTTTAAAGTGAAATACTACAACTGAGCAATTAGATATTTGTAGACCTAAACCATCAGTCATAGTATCTTTTTGAGGTAAAATATTACCAGTAAAACTTTTAAAATTATAATGAATAATGCTATTTAGGGTGCACCTACTATGTGGCAGTCCTAAATCACTATTCTAAGAGATATAAACCTTAGTGTTTATACATGAGGAAACTGAGACTCAGGAAAATTAAGTTACTGCCCAAGGCCACACAGCTAGCAAAATGTCACAGACTTTCCTGGCTCTAAAACTCATGTTCAATCTAATTCTTCACCTATAACGTCGGTAACTTCTCCTGTAATGTGCACTTCACGAGAGATAGGGACCATATCCATCTGGATTTTTACAAAAATACTGTGCCTCAACCTCATTCAAGTCTAATTATATCAGAATTCTGGGGTTAGGAACCCAAGTATTTTATTACTTTGTTAAAGCTCCTAAGAGAGTAGTTACGTGCAACCTAATTTCCCTGTTCTTCACTATCTTTGTGGAATACCTCATTGTACTACTAAAGCATTCGGTATCATTAAACCTATTTTTCAGACTTTAAAAAATCAAGATTAAATTATTTATCTAAAGTCACATCACAAGTAAGTGAAGGAGCCAATATTTAAACTCAGTTTGTCCAGTTCCAAGACCAATATTTATTTTACAGCCAGTAAGTTATCTCCCTTCAAAGGAAATTAGTACGTGTTTCTGAATATTAATAACCCCTTAAATTCTTTAAATGACAAACATAAATATTATGAGTTTTTCCAAATTTCAAAGTCTTAGCAGAAAAAGATCTACATGCCAAGCATTATTGCAATTAACCTATTTATCAGCTTGAGTTACTGCATATTGCATTATTTTATTCCTGAACATACTATTTCCAAAATCTATTCTACAATTATTCCAGCTCTATTGGGAAAACTTACAGGACCAAAATAAAATGTTGTCCCTCTACAAAAATTAGTGAATTATATGCTAGTTTTATT
The DNA here is from genome assembly GCF_043159975.1 of Macaca nemestrina. Classification (NCBI taxonomy): domain Eukaryota; kingdom Metazoa; phylum Chordata; class Mammalia; order Primates; family Cercopithecidae; genus Macaca; species Macaca nemestrina. The sequence continues at coordinate 22,473,571 of NC_092131.1, read as the reverse complement.
TTAATAGGCTATTGATTGCTTACCAGTAAAAAGTTATCTCATTTATTTTATCTTGTAAGGTACACATTCCAGGCATTTAATTTTTTATGGCTTGGAGACTAGGGAAGTATTGGAAATCTAACTTTGTGTCTGGGTCAAATAAAGCCTCTTTTCAATCAGGCAATATAAATTTCAGTTGTCCTGTTAGAGGCATTAAGGGGAAGGATATGAATCAAGGTTATGAAGTTGAGTATTGCTTGCCATCATGTATTGCTTGCCATCATCCTCAAAAATGCAAGATGAATCTCTTTGCCAAATGACAAAAGGCTGTGTTCCAAGAGAATGCAATGCTACACCTTTGCCCACATGGTTCCTCCAATTTGTGGTCAGGAACAACTCAGATCCTTACCAGAAACTCACTGGTGCCTTCACCAATGGTAGTGCGTGAGCGCCTGCTGGTAGGGAAATGTAGATTAAATGAAGAGTGTGTAGCCATGAAAAAATTGCCAGTGAGTTGAAAGAATGGGGTTTGATTTTTCCTGTATTTCCTGACATTTCCAAGCCCCCCAGGCTTGCAAATCAGGATGCTTGCAGTCTCTTGCCGTATCATCGTTAAGAATAACAACACACTGCCAGGCGCAGTGGCTCACGCATGTAATCCCGGCACTTTGGGAGGCCAAGGTGGGCGGATCACCTGAGGTCGGGAGTTCAAGACCAGCCTGAGCAACATGGAGAAACCCCATCTCTACTAAAAATACAAAATTAGCTGGGATGGTGGCGCACCCCTTTAATCCCAGCTACTGGGGAGGCTGAGGCAGGAGAATCACCTGAACCCGGGAGGCAGAGGTTGCTGTGAGCCGAGATCGCGCCATTGCACTCCAGCCTGGGTATCAAGAGCAAAACTTCTTTTCCAAAAAAAAAAAAGAATAACAACACAAAATTCTAGGAGTGCAGATTTCCATTTACTGTCTGGAGGGAGGTATAATATAAGAGTGATCTGTAATATGAGAATAATCCATGATTGGGAGGGGGTGCACTGATTTAACCATTTGCATGAATAACAGTGTAGATAGCAATTACTTTGTGTTTGGCACCGTACTTAGTCTTTAGATATATTAATTTTGGAGGGTCACTAAGATGTGAGCTTCCCAATGAGAAAGACTTCATCTTCTTGTTCTCCTTGTATCCACATGGTATGCACTCAATTGATATTGGACAATTAATTACATCATATTGAATATTTACAATATCATATCATCTAGGCATTGTCATGCTAATCATTTCACCCACTTGTTATGATCCTGTTCTCAATGGGCACTTGGTTGGTAAGAGTAAGGTTAGGATTTTGAACTCAGAACTCAGACTGCCTGATCCTATATTCTTAACAATTAAGGCATACTCCTTCTTAACTGATCAGTCTAATTTTGTTGGCAAAATATACAGTGCTCACAGGAATGACCTTCTGTCTATTCAGAAAGCTCAGTTCTTTGTAGAAGTAGCCGTTTTCCCATCATGAAACATCAACATCCTCTGAAATGTCTCCAGATAATTAAACTCATGTTGTCTGTGTCTGGGAATCAAGTCAACTGTGGGCTGATTAAGAAACTCTTCAATTTGTAGCTCTCCATAGGCAACCTGCAGTGGAGAGAATCAAGATTTTAAGGACTTCCCATCTGCACAGATAGTTAACAAAGCTAGGGTGATCTCAGCGTCTTCAATGGCAACATGGCAACTGCTGAGCCCTTTTTCTATTACAGAAATACACTCTCTTCTCCCATTTACCTCTCTGATCCCAAAGGTAAAGATATGAAGTAACCAAATAAAAGACTGAATTCTAACACCTGTCTCCAAGGACTGGAAAATGTCATACAATACTTTGACCAACGCGTTTTACCAGACATGTGTACATTTGGGAATTAATTACCTGTTGGTTGTCAGGTATAGTCCTAGGCATTGAAAGTCCAAAGATTAATAAACATGACCCAAGCTTTAGAAAAGTTCACCATTTAAGGAGTATAGAGACCCATAAACATATCATTAAAATAGAAATGCCAGGATGGATTATGTCCAAAGCACAAAGGGAGCACAAAGGAAAGAGGGATAAATAGAGGAATCTAGAAGGCACACTAAAATAATAACCTTGAATGAGGCTACCAGTTCTTTTATTAACTGCCAAAATAGTATTACAATGACAGACATTGATTATTTGCTTGCTAATAAGGGGACTAGTGGGAAAGGCACATGTATGTTTTAGGAAAACTCCTTTTCCAGGTTCGGTAGCTAGGAAAAATGCTACTCTACTTGACAACATATACATATGTACAGCATATTAATTTCTGACAACTTAACATTTGAAAAAACTAATGCTGTGCATGGATAAGATTTAATCCCTTTATGGCAAATTTAAATAATATGTCAAGCATGATTTAGAAAGTTAAAATTATGTAGCTTTCCTATGTAGCTAAAATACACTGACAGACGCTTTAAAACTATAAAGTTTAGCACAACCATAATTGTCTCAAATTTGCTTACACATACTAATCTGACAATACTTTCCAAACTATTAAAATAGTTGGTTTGGATATAGCAGTCATGGAAGTTAGATTTCACCACTCAGATATTTTGTTCTTGGAAAAATGAACAAATCAACAACAATATGAAGTGGGATATAAAAGAATTCATGTGGCTAACACAGAGAGAGCCATGTCTGAATCTCAAGGGAGACTTTCGTGCGGGGGGAAGGTGGCAATTGGAATGGGAAGAAAGAAGCCTGTAGAAGACACTGTGACATTGAAATGGAAACTGGAAAGTCTCAAGGGACAAAAGGAATACATTAGGCCTTTAGTTAAATTGTTTGCAATTGTTTGGACAAAAGCAATAAATCAAAAACTCATGGTCTCAAAGGTGCTTCAGGTTGTATCTTTATAGTGCTTTAACAAAAGACAATTGGGTGGGAAATTTGGTCAAACTAGTTATTTGAGTATGTGGAAAAGAAATCTCCAGTGTTCGCAGTTGTGATAGCATTGTGAAGATACAACAGAATCTCTCCCTGGCAAACAAAGCCACTTACCAGCCTTTGCTGTGCTCTGCCCAGGAAGCTCTAAGGAAAACTACACTGATCTTTCTGCCAATCCACCTTCTTATTCCTTCTTTCCCAGAAAGTTTTGTTTTTTCTCTCTTTGTCATTCTGAATAAATTTTACAAAAAGAAAAGTTGTGAAATGATCAGCCAAATCAAATGAATTCAGAGCATGTTTAACACAGGGAAAATGAGTTTTTATTAGAAAACATCTTCTTGATTTGTCGCAGGGGATGGTGAGACAGAAAAGAAAAACATTTATAAAGGGGATTGAAACTTCTTACTTCTGTCCAAGCCTAGCTATTTCATTCTAACTAAAAATGTTTGAAAAGTCGTGTTTTAAAAATTAGTAAGTTGAGTCATCCATCTCCCTTTAAATATTGATTCTAAAATTACCTGAAAAGACATTTAAAGAGTTGAACACAGGGGCAGACAAAACAGTCAGGTACAACTGGGTCTTTTTGGCCTGAATTCTGGCCCTACAATGTTAGATCACTTCCTTGCTCCCTTGTGCAGAAGGTTCTAATCTATAATTGACTCTTGAACAAATCGGGGGTGAGGGGTGCCAACCCTCCTCCACACAGTTGAAAATCCACCTGTAACTTTTGACTCCCTCAAAACTTTACTAATAGCTTAATGTTGACCAGAAGCCTCAGTGGTAACATAAACAGTCAATTAACACATATTTTGTATGTTATGTGTATCAAATACTGTATTATTACAATAAAGTAAGCTAGAAAAAAGAAAATGTTATGAAGAAAGAGAAAATATATTTATTACTCATTAAATGGAAGCAAATCATCAAAATGTTCTTCACCTATGTCATCTTCATGATGAGAAGAATATGGAGGGATGGAAGAAGAGGGGTTGGCCTTGCTGTCTCAGGGGTGACAGAGGTGGACCCGTGCAGTCCAAATCCATGTTGCTTAAGGATCTACTGTACTACTTCAACATCACTCAGAGGGAGCAAACTAATATCCTGTGAGATGACTGCTTGTTTTCATAAATAAAGTTTAATTGGAACACAGCCATACCCATTCATTTATATTTTGTCTATGACTGTCCTCACATTCTAATAGCAGAGTCATGACAAGGACTCACGGGCATGCAAGAACAGAAATTGCAGAAAGTGTGCTGACTCTATTTATAAGGATAGTCTTTGCAGGAAGAAACTAACCAAAGTACCTTAAAGAGTCAGCACTTTAGATTCTGTGCAATGGATGGGGTCATTGACAGATCACCCCAATGGCTCCTCTCCCAGCTCCCCTCGCCTGTCCTACCTCCAGGTAATATCTCTCTTGAATACCAAGCATTTTTGACTCTGTTTGCCTTTGCTTATGTTTTCCATTCCAGTTAAAGCAACATTTCTCCTTTTCCCATTTAACAAAGCTACCCTCTGATTCTCCCAGGAAGAATTAATCTCTGCCTTATGATCACTACTGAACCACTGTTGCAACACTACATTAACCCTTATCACATTGTATTGTGACTCTGCTTTGATTGCTATGCATGAACTCCTGGGAGACAGAAAATCTGTCTTCTCTCTCCTGGTGCTGAGTAAGGTGTCTAGCATTCAGTAGATACTTGATAAATGTTGAAGCCAACTGAAAAATTATCTCAGGCAATTCATACAGGTCCCAAAAGAAAGGCATATATGGTTTCTTAGAACCTATTTGCAATTTTATTATTTTAGTAGGAAGTAAGTCACTGAATGAATGGGACAAAAAGCAAATAAATTATGAGAGGGAAGGAGAAGTCGAAAAACATCTGGAGCATGGAATGCCTCCAAAAGGTCAAGGCCTTTGAAAACAAGAGAAAAGCGTTCTGGATCAGGTTCCAAAGACCAACTTTTTAACTTTGATGTCCTACCTTGCTCCAGCCCTCTCATCCACAGCTCCCTTTCACCCACATCTACTCTCCCCCCATCTCAGTGCTCCTTTTGGGATTATTGTCTTTCTTCTCTGCCTGCCCAAGTCCCAAAGGCCTCTCTTACCCTCACTGCTATTCCTTCTTTCTCTTCCATCCTCCCTTTCTTATACTGCCCATCTTTAAACATTAGTCTAATGAGATATTCCTCATACAGGCTGGCTCTGTTTTTATTTATTTTTGTATTATCAATTTTACATGTTCTTAAATTTCTGCTGTATTCTCTTTGTCTAGGTAATTTTCCATGAATTACTGAGTGATTAGCATTAGCTGAATTTGGATTTTCATTCCCAGGAAGGTAGTAAAATAAGTTCCTTTTCTTTCTTTTGTGTTTGCTTTTTTTTTTTTACATGGCATGCAGTTCATTCCTTTGAACTCCCCTTACCACTAGTTAAATGTGTCAGCCAGGGTCCTCTGGAGAAACAGAACCAATAATACACATTGAGCTATTCTCACTTTTATTTTTTGAAGCCTTTTGTTTCCCCAAAAGTGACTGTCATCTAACATCAGCAGTCAGGCAATGATGATCTACTTCACGTTTATCTCTTGAGCCTCTTGAGCCTGACTGCTTTGGGCTCCTTTACACCTCTTTAGGGGCTACTGGCCCTGCAGTTCCCTCCCAGAAGAGTCTGCCAATTATGTAGTGTTCTGCTAACTAGGACTTGGGGCCTGAAACATTCGTCAATCTCCTGTTTCTTAAACAGGTGCATACCCTCTAGGCTCTGACTACAATTTCATCTTCATGGATGGCTAATTATATAATGTAGCAGTAAAATCACATACTTTTAAAAACATATATTAAAAAAATACAGATACTGACTCACACTTTAGCAGGAGGATCCTGCCACAATGTACTAGAAAATCACCCTTTCTGCTCTTATACAATCACCTTTGTAGGGATGTGTGCTTTTTGCCCTTCATGCATATTTTCCCATTTCTTCTGGAAAATAAACATCTATTTGCTTTTAGAAACCACCATCTTCATCTATGTGCTAAAGGAGAGGCTCGTGACTTTTATACCTCCCAACACCATTTTTTTAAAATGTGTTTCTTTTTTTTAATTATACTTTTAAGTTCTGGGATACACATGCACAATGTGCAGGTTTGTTACATAGGTATACACGTGCCATGGTGGTTTGCTGCACCTATCAACCCATTATCTACATTAGGTATTTCTCCTAATGTTATCCCTCTGCTAGCCCCATACCCCCTGACAGGCCCCAGGGTGTAATGTTCCCCTTCCTGTATCCATGTGTTCTCATTGTTCAACTCACACTTATGAGTGAGAACATGCGGTGTTTGGTTTTCTGTTTCTGTGTTAGTTTGCTGAGAATGGTGGTGTTCCGCTTCATCTATGCTCCTGCAAAGGACATGAACTCATCCTTTTTTATGGCTGCATAGTATTGCATGGTGTATATGTACCACATTTTCTTTATCCAGTTTATCATTGATGAACATTTGGGTTGGTTCCAAGTCTTTGCTATTGTGAATAGTGCTGCAATGAACATACGTGTGCACATGTCTTTATAGTAGAATGATTTTTATAATCCTCTGGGTATATACCCAGTAATGGGATGGTATTTCTGGTTTTAGATCCTTGAGGAATTGCCACACTGTCTTCCACAATGGTTGAACTAATTTACACTCCCACCAACAGTGTAAAAGCATTCCTATTTCTCCATATCCTCTCCAGCATATGTTGTTTGCTCATTTTTTTAATGATCACCATTCTAACTGACACGAGATAGTATGCCATTGTGGTTTTGATTCGCATTTCTCTAATGACCAGTGATGATGAGCTTTTTTTCATGTGTTTGTTGGCTGCATAAATATCTTCTTTTGAGAAGTGTCTGTTCATATCCTTCACCCACTTTTTGATGGGGTTGTTTGTTTTTTTCTTGTAAATATGTTTAAGTTTTTTGTAGATTCTGGATATTAGCCCTTTGTCAGACAGATAGACTGCACAAATTTTCTCCTATTCTGTAGGTTGCCTGTTCACTCTGATGACAGTTTATTTTGCTGTGAAGAAGCTCTTTAGTTTAATTATATCCCATTTGTCAATTTTGGCTTTTGTTGTCATTGCTCTTGGTGTTTTAGTCATGAAGTCTTTGCACATACCTATGTCCTGAATGATATTGCCTAGGTTTTCTTCTAGAGATTTTATGGTTTTAGGTCTTATGTTTAATTCTCTAATCCATCTTGAGTTAAGTTTTGTATAAGGTGTAAGGAATAGATCTAGTTTCAGTTTTCTACATATGGCTAGCCGGATTTCCCAACACCATTTATTAAATAGGGAATCCTTTCCCCATTTCTTGTTTTTATCAGGTTTGTCAAAGATCAGATGGTTGTAGATGTGTGGCATTATTTCTGAGGCCTCTGTCTGTTCCTTTGGTCTACATATCTGTTTTGTTCCCAGTACCATGTTGTTTTGGTTACTGTAGCCTTGTAGTATAGTTTGAAGTCAGGACGCAAGATGCCTCCAGCTTTGTTCTTTTTGCTTAGGATTGTCTTGGCTCTGCGGGCTCTTTTTTGATTCCATATGAAATTTAAAGTAGTTTTTTTCTAATTCTGGGAAGAAAGTCAATGTAGCTTCATGGGGATAGCATTGAATCTATAAACTACTTTGGGCAGTACAGCCATTTTCACAATATTGATTCTTCCTGTCCATGAGCATGGAATGTTTTCCCATTAGTTTGTGTCCTTTCTTATTTCCTTGAGCAGTGGTTTGTAGTTCTCTTTGGAGAGGTCCTTCATATCCCTTGTAAGCTGTATTCCTAGGTATTTAATTCTCTTTGTAGCAATTGTGAATGAGAATTCACTCCTGATTTGGCTCTCTGTTTGTCTATTATTGGTGTTTAGGAATGCTTGTGATTTTTGCACATTGATTTTGTGTGCTGAGAGTTTGCTGAAGTTGCTTATCAGCTTAAGGAGATTTTGGGCTGAGACGATGGGGTTTTCTAAATCTACAATCATGTCATCTTCAAACAGAGACTATTTAACTTCCTCTCTTTCTATTTGAGTACCCTTTATTTCTTTCTCTTGCCTGATTGCCCTGGCCAGAATTTCAAATACTATGTTGAATAGGATAGATGAGAGATGGCATCCTTGTCTTGTACCAGTTTTCAAAGGGAATGCTTCCAGTTTTTGCCCATTCAGTATGATATTAGCTGTGGGTTTGTCATAAACAACTCTTATTATTTTGAGATATCTTCCATCAACATTTAGTTTATTTAGAGGTTTTAGCATGAAAGGGTGTTGAATTTTATCGAAGGACTTTTCTGCGTATATTGAGATAATCGTGTGTTTTTTGTCATTGGTTCTGTTTATGTGATTTGCTTATTGATTTGCATATGTTGAACCAGCCTTGCATCCCAGGGATGAAGTTGACTTGACTGTGGTAGATAAGCTTTTTGATGTGCTGATTCAGTTTAACAGTATTTTATTGAGGATTTTCACATTGATGTTCATCAGGGATATTGGCCTAAAATTTTCTTTTTTTGTTGTGTCTTGGCCACGTTTTGGTATCAGGATGATGCTCGCCTCATAAAATGTGTTAGGGAGGAGTCTCTCTTTTTCTGTTGTTTGGAATAGTTCCAGAAGAAATGGTTCCAGCTTCTCTTTGTACCTCTAGTATAATTTGGCTGTGAATCCATCTGGTCTTGAGCTTTTTCTGGTTGGTAGACTATTAATTGCTGCCTTAATTTTAGAACTTGTGATTGGTCTATTCAGGGATTCTACTTCTTTCTGATTTAGTCTTGGGAGGGCATATGTGTCCAGGAATTTATCCATTTCTTCTAGATTTTCTAGTTTATTTGCATAGAGGTATTTATAGTATTCTCTGATGGTAGTTTGTATTTCTGTGGGATCAGTGGTGATATCCCCTTTATCATTTCTTATTGTGTCTATTTGATTCTTCTCTCTTCTTTTCTTTATTTGTCTGGCTACTGGTTTATCAATTTTGTTAATCTTTTCAAAAACCCAGCTCCTGGATTCACTGATATTTTGAATGGCATTTCATGTCTCTATCTCCTTCGGTTCTGCTCTGATCTTAGTTATTTCTTATCTTCTGAAAGCTTTTGCATTTGTTCTTGCTTCTCTAGTTCTTTTAGTTGTGATGCTAGGGTGTCAATTTTAGATCTTTCACACTTCCTCCTGTGGGCCGTTTAGTGCTATAAATTTCCCTCTAAACACTGCTTTAGCTGTGTCCAAGAGAGTCTGGTACATTGTGTCTTTGTTCTCATTGATTTCAAAGAACTTATTTATTTCTGCCTTGTTATTTACGCAGTAGTCATTCAAGGGCAAGTTGTTCAGTTTCCATGTAGTTGGGCAGTTTTGAGTGAGTTTCTTGATCCTGAGTTCTAATTTGATTGCACTATAGTTTGAGAGACGGTTTGTTAGAACTTCCATTCTTCTGTATTTGCATAGCAGTGTTTTACTTCCAATTATGTGGTCAGTTTTAGAATAAGTGTGATGTGGTGCTGAGAAGAATGTATGTTCTGTTGATTTGGGGTAGAAAGTTCCCTAGATGTCTACTATGTTTGCTTGGTCCAGAGCTGAGTTCAAGTCCTTAATATCCTTGTTAATTTTCTCTCTTGTTGATCTGTCTAATATTGACAGTGCGGTGTTAAAGTCTCCCACTATTATTGTGTGGGAATCTAAGTCTCTTTGTAGGTCTCTAAGAACTTGCTTTATGAATTTGGGTGCTTCTGTATTGGGTGCATACATATTTAGGAGAGTTAGCTCTTCTCATTTCATTGATCTCTTTACATTATGTAATGCCCTTCTTTGTCTTTTTTGATAATTGTTGCTTTAGAGTCTGTTTTATCAGAAACTAGAATTGCAATCCCTGTTTTGTTTTGTTTTGTTTTGTTTTTCTTTCCATTTGCTTGGTAAATATTCCTCTATTCTTTTATTTTGAGCCTATATGTGTCTTTGCATGTGAGATGGGTCTCATGAATACAGCACACCGACGGGTCTTGACTCTTTATCCAATTTGCTAGTCTGTGTATTTTAGTTGGGGCATTTAGTTCATTTACATTTAAGGTGAATATTGTTATGTGTGAATCTGATCCTGTCTTCATAATGCTAGCTGGTTATTTTGCCCATTAGTTCATGCAGTTTCTTCATAGTGTTGATGATGTTTACAATTTGGTATGTTTTTCCAGTGTCTGGAACCAGTTTTTCCTCTCCATATTTAGTGCTTCCTTCAGGAGCTCTTGTAGGGCAGGCCTTGTGGTGACAAAATCTCTCAGCATTTGCTTGTCTGTAAAAGATCTTATTTCTCATTCACTTATGAAGCTTAGTTTGACTGGATATGAAATTCTGGGTTGAAAATTATTCTCTTTAAGCATGTTGAATCTAGGCCCCCACTCTCTTCTGGCTTGTATGGTTTCTGCAGAGAGATCCACTGTTGGTCTGATGAGCTTCCCTTTGTGGGTAACTTGACCTTTCTTTCTGGTTGCCCTTAACATTTTTTCCTTCATTTTAACCTTGGTGAATCTGACGGTTATGTGTCTTGGGGTTGCTCCTCTAGAGGAGTATCTTTGTGGTGCTCTCTGTATTTCCTAAATTTGAATGTTGACCTGTCTTTTTAGGTTGGGGAAGTTCTCCTGGATAATATCCTGAAGAATGTTTTCCAACTTGCTTCCATTCTCTCCATCACTTTCAGGTACACCAATCAAACGTAGGTTTGGTCTTTTGACATAGTCCCATATTTATTGGAGGCCTTGTTCATTCCTTTTCATACTTTTTTCTCTAATCTTGTCTTCATGCTCTATTTCATTAAGGTGATCTTCAAACTCTGATATCTTTGCTTCCACTTGATCAATTTGGCTCTTGATACTTGTGTATGCTTCACAAAGTTCTCATGCTGTGCTTTTCAGCATCATCAGGTCATTTATGTTCTTCTCTAAACTGGTTATTTTAGTTAGCAATTCATCTAACCTATTTTCAAAGTTCTTAGCTTCTTTGCATTGGGTTAGAACATGCTCCTTTAGCTCAGAGGAGTTTGTTATTACCCACCTTCTGAACCCTACTTCTGTCAATTCGTCAAACTCATTCTCCACCCAGTTTTGTTTCCTTGCTGGCAAGGCGAAGAGTTGTGATCCTTTGGGGGAGAAGCAGCATTCTGGCTTTTGGAATTTTTAGGCTTTTTGCGTTGGTTTTTCCTCATCTTCATGGATTGATCTGCCTTTGTTCTTTGATGTTGGTGACCTTTGAATGTTTACCCCATCTTTTGTGGGATACTGAGAGTAGATGACTCAGATACGTCCAATAAGAACACACAGATATTGGCATAGGACTTGGTGGCATCCTAGCTAGCCAATTAGGGTCATTGCTTGCTGAAACTATTGCTAAAGAAGTTCTATTTCTTTTCTTACTGAGATAGTCAATAACAAGGACCAAGTAAACTGAGAAGAACCAATGGCTGTTTATTCTACTACTACCAAGAAAAGAAACTGCTTAAGAATGAAGCTCATACCAAGAAAATTAGAGAAAGAGAGGTAGAGGTTCTGATGAGATCATACACACCTTTCCTTGGATGCAGGAGTGCCAGAGTTGGCAGCATTCCTAGAGTTCTCATTTGGGTGAAATGTAAATGGGCTATCTGTTACTTGCATTTTTTAAAATCTCAACTAATTTTCCTGTTAATCCTGGATGTCTTTTTAGTACCCTTGAAGTAAGACTTGGAATTGTTTGCATACAGTTTCTGTTAGCAAAGAATAAATATGAGATAATGAAAGGAAAGAGTCATCATGTACTGAAACATCTAGTTAGTTGCTTAGTTGCTTAGGAAAGTGGTTATCTTTTACTAATGGGAAACTACTGCAACACAATTTGTCTTGCCATATTGCACGTTGAAAAACTTTCATGTAAACTTGTCCATAAAATTCTACCAAATGCTCTTTCTAAGATTTTATGGCTTATTCTAATATGACCACTAAAACCGATTATTGGATAAATACACACATATGACATGCTTTGTTTTGATAACTACTTTTTTTTAATTCTTTTGCTGTATCCATATGCTCATGTACTTTTGATACATAAAAATAGAAATTTTAAAAGTATTAATGTAAGACTTTCCAGAAAGTCATTTTAATGTGTGTGTATATGTATGTTTTGTTTAACTGAGACTGAAGTGTTTTTTTTATCTTCTGCTGGTCTTTCCATGGGTTATGATTGTAAAAACTAACATGATAATTGTTGAGTAAAGGTTTTCTAAATGATCATTTTTATTTGGTATGATGTGTCAATAACTTTATTCAGGACTCAACTATTTAGCAATTCCATCCTAAACATTTCTTTTCAATAAGTAATGAAAGTATGCTGCTAAAAATATACATAAAGGTATTCTCATTGCAACATTTGTCAGAAAATTAGAAATAGCCTGTATTAATAAAAAAGTGCTTTAATTTTAGTATCAGCCATAATTACAAAATTTAATGCTTGCAATGATTTAAAAGTAAACTTTAAATTAGTAAATTCCATGGAAAGAAGTCCTGGTGTACTGTTAACATAAAAGAATAAGGTTATGTAATATGTATGCAGTATGATATTAATTTTATGGAACAAAATTTATAAAAATCAATGAGAAGAGAGTACATAGGGTAGTGAAATTATGGACAATTTTTATTTAGTTATTTATACTTGTCTATGCTCTTCATATCATTGGCTATGAAGAGGTATTAATTAATAATCAGAAAAAAATCTTAGAAATAACACCTAGAACAGTCAAAGGTATGTTGATATGAAAACAACTTACAATATTGGTGGTACAACAAATTAATTTGTCATTTTAGAATAGATATTCCCTTCAAACAAGCTCAAAATATTTTCATTAGTAAAATGAAGCAAATAATCCTGAAAATTGCTAAATACAGACACCAAAGGTAATCAAAGGGCATAACCTCTAGTATACCCTATCAGTAGCATGTTAACCAAATTTTTAAATATTTAAGTGATGACCAAGACAAGATCATGACATAAAAGATTCTTAAGATATAATGTAGGATGAAAAAAGCACAAGTTATATATCTTTTGCAATTACATCTATGTAATTAATCTAAAGACAATGAAAAATCCAAAAGCGTACTTTGCTTTAAGAACAACAAAAATAACTACCAAAAAAGAAATTAAAAAGACGAAGCGAGATGTAAAGTTAATAAGCTAATCTCCTCTGATTTATTAGACGAGCATTTTTTAGATGCATCAAAAGATTTTCAATTTCCTAAATTTCTTTTAAGTAAGATTGTTTCTCAAAATGATTCATATGGAAGGGAGGGAGGGCAGAATGTTTATACTTTAAAAAGAAGTTTATACCTTAAACAGAAAGCATAAATTACATGGTGTACAAACATATAGGAATTTGAAAATTGAGCTCAAAAAGTTGATCATATGTTTAATATTATGTAGATACCTGTTATGGGCAAAATATTTGTGCAACCCTAAAATTGGTATTTGAAACCCTAACCACTAATGTGACAGCATTTGGAGACAGGGCACTTGGGAAGTGATTCGAATTAGATGGGGTCATGAAGGTGAGGACCTCGTGATAGGATTAGTGGCTTTCTAAGAAGAAGAGAAAGAATGCATCTGAGGAAAGGTCATGTGCTCACATGTGCTCACACCTCCAGAGTGCCACTGTCTGCAAACCAGGACAAGAGTCCTCACCAGAAACCAAATGGGCCAGCACCTTGCTCTTGGACCTCCCAGACTCCAGAACTGTGAGAAATACATTTCTGTTATTTAAGCCACCCAGTCTGTGGTATTCTGTTATGGCAGGCCAAACTCACTAATATAATACCTTAAAAATCTCTTGCTGTATTATACAGGTGACAGGATAAGAAAGACTATCTTTTTATTAAACCTATCTCTTGTCAGTTAATGAAGGAATTTAAGCAAGGAGTGGTAAAGATGTAACTTTTTTAGAGACAAGATGGTAAAGAATCAGTCTCAACACTTATTTACAAATGATAAATCAACTTACTTAAGCCAAACAAGGTAACTTACTGGCTCATGTAAGTGAAAAGTACAAGTTGTAGCTACAGATACAGCTAGATCCAGGTGTTCAAGCAATCTGATATGGATCGGACTTATTTTTTTCTAACACTAGGCCCTCTTGTTTACTGACGTCATTTCAAGAGACTCTTTCTTCTTTCATCATGGTGACATGATGGCTACCTGCTGCTTAGCAAGAATGTCCTATCTTCTAAGGAACTCCAGAGGAAGGATAGCTTCTTTTTTGCAATATTTCCCTCAACGGGGCTATAATTGATACCCATTGGCCTAGGGAAATTTGAGAAGCAAAGAAACAAAACCAGTAAAAGAAGTGTGAAATTAATGAGTAGATTCCTATTAGGAGCAATGAGGGCTCAATCCCACTGGGGCCCTCTGACTCTGTAGGACTAGTGTTTATTTAGTCTGTTGCCTGGAAAATATATACCTGTTGAATGAACAAATTAGGGAAGCATTGAATAAATCAATGAATCAATGAGTCAACTGATCAATCATTGAACTCATCAAACCATGAATAAGTCAGTCAATGAGTGAGCCCCAACTAAGTATAGGAATTTATGTATAACCATAATTTTCACACGTGTTTGGTTTATTCAAAATTCAATTGCCTGGTTGGGCACGGTGGTGGCTCACGCCTGTAATCCCAGCACTTTGGGAGGCCAAGGCGGGTAGATCACCTGAAGTCAGGAGATCAAGACTGGTCTGGCCAATATGGTAAAACCTCATCTCTACTAAAACTACAAAAAAAAAAAAAAAATAGCTGGCCATAGTGGCAGGCACCTGTAATCCCAGCTACTCGGGAGGCTGAGACAGGAGAATCGTTTGAACCCGGGAGGCAGAGGTTGCAGTGAGCCAAGATCGTGCCATTGCACTGCAGCCTGGGCAAGAGTGAGACTTCGTCTCAAAAAAAAAAAAAAAAAAAATTCAATAGCCCTTTAACAAACCTGAGTTCACAGAACAAACTGCAACATCGCTATTACCCATGATGAACAGGGAAATGTCATTAATTGGTAAAACAGGCTACACTAAGGACTCCTGAGCTTGTCATCAGACACAGTAACTTCCCTGGTATTCCTGCAGGGGACAGAATTCTCTTTACTCTCCACTGACTGAAATAATTTCAAAATAGATAATACCCTAATAACAAGAGACATCAAGCATAGGAAAACTGAATATTCTACTATTGTTTTGCACTATACACTAGAGGTAATGGACATATGATGAAAATAAAACTAACGTAATTCCTTGGCTTTACATTTGATTAATTCCTTTAATCAAAATGTAAGAGATCGCCTATCATTTGGTCCTGGAGAAGTTAAGCCATTTGCTTGAGGTTCACCTGATACAATAGTGGCCAAGATGGAATGACAGCCTTGGTTCTTTGGCTCTTAATCCAGAGTTGTAATTTAGATTGCTATTTAAAGTACAGTCAGTCAATGATTATATATTTCAGCAGTTTTTCAACCCTCATTGTACATCAGAAGCAGGGAAACTGCCGTTTAAAAATTCCTATATCTACCTGAAAACTTCAGATAATCATATTTACTTGGTCTGGGGTAAAGCATTCATGTCTTTAAAAAGTGATTTTAACATTTAGCCAGTGCTAATATTCACTAAGAAAGTTGGCGACAAGGATGAAAACAACAGTCCTTTTCAAAGATTTACTCAAAAGAATCAAATAATCAATCACCCTTTACTATGTCCTGCTTGTGTATTCACACAGGGAATACAATTTCTAAACTTAACGTATTTTCTAACAGAGATCCATCAGAAGGAGGTGTCTGTAAAATGTCTGATGATTAGGAATAATGCAAACACTTTTCACAGAGGCAGATAACCAAATGACTGCAATTTCTAAATTCTCCTAGCCACGCTTATTTCTTGCGCTTTGTGATGACATTGACATTTAGCCAAAATATTTCATCTAAACACTGGCTTTGACTTTAATTGTTTTTGAGTTATCAAAGTTTGTTGATCCTATTATATTTATCTTTGCACTTCAGTTAAATGTACAACAGTTGCATATTAATTCATATGGTATCTGGCTACCTATTAACGATATGGAAGGTTTAATTTAATGTTAGCTTGTTCAAGTGCCTGGAGATGCTCAGGTGAGAATGCATATGATTCTAATCTCTTTTCATAAGCCACAGTTGAATTAGTATTGCGCATTAGTGTATCATCTTTTCACAGTTTATCCTTTTTCAATCAGTTTGCTGTTTCACCTTGTTAGTTCTGACAGAGGCAAAGTAGACATGCCGAAAGCTGTTGAATAAATGTAGCATTGAGTCATATATATCTCAACTGCAGACAACAAAATTCAATTCATTTTCATGGGTAATGTTGCTGTTCATTTTATAGGCCTTAATTAGAACCGATGTTGTTTTTTATCCTCAAAGTTTCAGGATAAAGTAAATGCTCATTTTTAAAAAGAGAAGGGGGAACGTTCTTGCATTTAATCACACTAAACAAGCTCTTTAGACAATTTGTTCAGAAATTTCCCTAATTAAAGCTTACCCTCCAGGTAATGTGGTGATCAGATCTACCAGCGGATATAAATTAGGGACATTATGCAATTAGCGCTAAGACCACAAATGGGAGTAACAGCTGGGTGGCTTTGAGGGAAGCAAATAAACAGCTCCTAGGTGGCTCCTTAATATTAAGGAGTAGGTCTCCTGTTTGAATATGCTGTGGTGACTGGTACCTTAGCTCAATTAAAGAGGTATTTTTTCTCCGAGTTTATGTCAGAAGATTAAACTTGAATATTTTAAAAAATTTGTTGCAGATAAGAACATTTAGCTTGAATTCAGAAATGGATCTTGGTTTCTATTCATTCAAAGCCTTCTGAAAGTTGTTGAAACTAACTTTACCCTGATACAAAAAATGTCAAGAGATCAAGCAAAAGATATTTGGATATTAATGTAACATTTCCTTGGGAGAATTAAAAGGCTAAGAGACACATGGGTGTTTTTAATTGAAGTCAAGAGCAATAAGGCTGTATGATCCACTATCTGAATCGAAGTTTGAAAATTAGTTCATATAAAAATATATTCAGAATTTTTTTAAAAGTGTCTCTTTTTTTGAGACACAGTCTTGCTCTGTCGCCCAAGCTGGAGTGCAGTGGCATGATCTCGGCTCACTGCAACCTCCATCTCCTGGGTTTAAGCGATAATCTTGTCTCCCTAGTAGCTGGGATTACAGGTACCTGCTACCATACCTGGCTAATTTTTTCGTGTGTGTATTTTTAGTAGAGATGGGGTTTTACCATGTTGGCCAGGTTGGTCTCAAACTCCTGAACTCAGATGATCTGCCCATCTAAACCTCCCAAAGTGCTGGGATTACTGGAATTTTAGGGCACACTTGGACCTGAAAGTGTCTATTTTATAGAATTTCCCAACATGCTCAGTTGTATCCACTCCCGCTCGCCCACAGCACCCCCACCCCATCATTTTCTACCTTATTATTTCCTTAAAACAAAAAAACCAAAAACAAAACAAAACAAAAAAACCTTTCTGAGCTAGATAATGATTTTGATTTCATACCTCTCTTCTCACCTCTAACCCCACTGCACTTATTCACTCTGTATCCAAAAGAGGCAAACCAACTGGCCAGAGGCCTCTTTGAGGATACACAATATAGCAGGACGGGGTGTGAATGGCTTCCTAACGATGTCTTGGTGTCTTGTTGAGGATGTCAGATTTGAGAAAGAAAATAGAAATGGGACCAAAGTAGAATAGAAATGTTGCCAAAGTGGAACGTTCTTTCCAGGAAATAAGATGTGAGCACCATATATATGGAATCCAATGAAACCCACTAGGCTTAAAGAAACTAAAAGGCCATTTTGAAAATGAATGCTTAGTTTTAATCTTTCTGAAAAGCAGAAAGTAGCTAATTTGCTGCCATTTTTATTTATTAGATACTTCTTTTGAGTAACATTTCAACCTCAAATAGCATTTAAATCTCAACAGGGGACAGCCATCTGAGCCGTTTTTAATTTCAACTAATTTGACAAGCTTCATTTCAACATGAAGTTATCCTCTCTTGCCTGTGCTTACGGAACACCCATTTATATGAGCAGGAGCTCCATCTAATTGGCCTAGGTGAGATCAGCCCTTAAGAGGAATTAAGATCTAACCACTTAAGCACAGTTAGCAAGTCAAAATATTCTTTAGAACCTCTGCCAGAGGAACTCACTCAAGATAGCAATACCCACTTTTGGGATTCCCGGTTCAGGCCCCCTTCTAGTGTCATTTGCCATTGTGTGAAGTCAGTAAGGCAACAATGTTAGGCCAGTTTTTTTTCAACAGCCACACTACTGAAATTTTGGGTTAGGTGACCCTCTGTTGGGGTGACTGTCATGTGTATGGTAGGATTTTAGCAGCATCCCTGGCCAGTAGTGCCCACTAGTTAGACAACTGAAATCTCCAGATGTAACTGGAGGTACTGTGGGAGGCAAATTACTCCCAGATGAGAATCACTGCATTAGGCAAACTACGCATAACTTGTTGTGAACCAGAATACTTTAAATCTTAAGTTGCCCTGAGCCAGAGCACTTGAGCTGCAAACCTCAGCAGCCCTGGACTTAGCTCATAGCAGGACTTAAATCCTTTAATCAAGGATATGTGCTCATCTGAAAGACCTGCTGGTCAGTCACAAATGTAGAAAGAATTTCATTTTCATTGAGACCCAAAGTCCTATCATAATGGGTTTTACTAAGTTGCAAGAGATATAGCTTAACCAGATTAAGCTTGTTGTGTGCCAGAGCTAGTCTGCTTTCATCTAATTTATGAAACTCCTTTTCACAAATCCACCAAGAAGGGCTACATTGAACACTGAAGTGGACGTGACTTTGAGAAAATTAGATAATGAATCAAAATGTATCCAAAATTATTGCAAATCTTAAAGTATCTATAGGATTCATTTTATATGACTTTCATTTAGTATTTGTGTGAATTTTAGAGGCTTTGTGATTGACCCTAGAGGAGTCCTGAAGCACCAACATGAAAGAAAATTCATGAGCCCTGCCCCTGCCCATATGCTCAGCATGACTGTGGGTCACTACAGCTCTCTGGGCCTCTGTTTCCTCACCTATCAATGAGGAGATTGGAGTAGAGAAAGAATTCCCAAACATTGCACCTGGCTGGCACAGCCTACTGGGGAAGGCAGAGGCTCCATGCTTTGATTTAGCAATAGCAGCTTTCCTTTAACGGGATTCATCCATTGAGCTTCAGTTAACGATATTGTCACAGGTAGACCCCTTTAAAGAGACACTGAGATGGAGATTGGGGCAAAAGGCTTTATCAGAAATCACCACCTGTGAAGAGAAGGTAATGAAAGATTAAAGCGTGGGTGTTTTCTTGGTTTTGTTTGTTTTTGTTTGTATTCTTTACAGTTTTGCAGGTTTTTGCATGTGAAGAGGTCATTTTCATTTTTACTTGAATTTTGTTTCGTTTGCAATGAAGTCTTGTATATGCTTCATCCAGTTGTTTCACTTAAATCAAGACTGAAAGGAGCCTGATGAAAGGAGTTACAAGGTTTAGGAAGACAAACTGATTAATACAATACTTTCTTGGCCTTCCCAAACAATCTTGAAACTCCAGATGTTTCTCTGTTAGCTTTCTCAATATAAGCCCAAAGTTAGACCCCAGTATCTCCAATATTTCAGAATACAGGATATAAAAACACAAGGCACTCATAATGAATAAAAACACAATTCAACCCTGAAATGTGTGCAAGGGTGAAGATAGAAAAATTATAAATCACAGTTTGGAGAGTGGCAGCCAATTCCTCATTCCCTAACACTGTCTACAAAACCAGTAGGATTAAAAGCTTGCAGTTCGTTTTTAGATAGCTTCTTGTCAGGCGATAGCACTCACAGAGTAGCTAGCCTTTAAAGGGATTTCCCGTTGCTTGCTAATTTAACACCGGACACAGGATAGCTTAGAGGAGAAATAAAGAGGTCATGACGAAGTTAGAAGGAAAAGGCTGTGCGTGTTGGGAATATGATACACTAGTTACAGTGAAATTCCACTAAAATGAAAACATTCAGATTACTGTACAGACCTCACACTAATAGGATTGAAACAGCAGTTTCAGCCTCTTCCCTAACTGAATCTACTTGAAACATTGCTGAAGGAAGTACGAAACGACACGAGGAAATATATTTAAATCCATGCATTGATCAACTCAAAGGTTAAATATGTTAAGCACTTAACCAAAAGTGCATATTGGACTCTGGTTAATTCAGGGATTTTATTAAATCATTTCAGGTTTTTTTGGCATTCAAATATGTTAACAATTGTGATTCTGTAAGAAAACTACTGGTGTCAAATTATGGGTTCCTGATGCCTGCTTGAATATTGTAAAGGCATCTCAAACTCAGCATGACTAAAGTAACCCATCATCCTCTCAATCTGGTCCACTTCCGTCTTGGAGAAGTCATCATGCCATATTTACTTTGCAGGTCACTCTCCCTCATGTGCTGGCCAATATTGGTCCCCTCATTATTCCTGAAAAAACGTCATGCTTCACATAGAGCAGGCTCTGGAGTCAGACTCCACCTGTGTTTAAATCCCCCACTACCCTCAAGAGCTATGTGCTCTCCGCAAAGTGAGTTGACTTCGCATTGCCTCAATTTCCCCATAAATAATAAAAGTACAGTGAGAGCTTTGTATTTCATACCACCCCAAAGGAGGTACAGAAGTAAGAATCACTTTTTAAAATCTTCAAATCAACGGCAAAATACGTGATGTTGGATATTTTCTGTAACATCAGTGTCTTCTCAAACAGATTCACAGCAGCCCCTTTGTCTTGAGTATTAGCGTAGTCAATGTTCTTCTGTATTACAGACTATATGATATATAATTATTAATAAATAGTACACATATTGTTACAGAATATATTATACTCCAGCCCTTATATGCACAAGTTGGTTTGGATCTAAAGAGCCACCTCAATAAAACAGTAACCCTATGAATTATAGAATCGAGTCAAGAAGCAGGTACTTGTGCTGTAGGATTCGTGGGGCAACCAAAGGTAGCACAAAGGCATGAATACAGTCTTAGTCACATCGGACCCCCTGTATTTTCTCTGTCTCAGTGCTCTCCCCAGCACTGTGTTAGTTGGCAAAGGTATTAGCCTGAGCAATAGAGCAAGGAACGCATCTTTGTAGTACTTAAAATGGATGCTTTGCCTATAGGTAACATGAGGAACCAGGCTGGTCAGATATTCAGTGGCAGGTTCAGTTGTCCCTGAGTGCAGTTCATAGGGGAGGGAAGAGTCTGTAGGAAGTGAACTTCCCTTGAACTGAGACCCAGTCCTGTTTTCATGTACAATACAGTAAAACAGTAGAATGGAGAATGTGGTGGGAAGGAACGCATATTTAAATATGCATATATTTAATTCATATGCATATTTGAATAAGTAAGAGGGGATGTATTATTTCTAACTTGCTTAAATTTTCAGAAGACTGAATGAGATGATATTAATACCTCAAAAAAAGGTAAACACTTAATAGATGTTAGCAATTTATTTTCTTTCTTATTCATTACCTGTTAGTGGAAGTCCAAAATCTTTCACACAAGACCATTCTCCTCCTTGATTTTTCATGAACCAAGATTAGTGGCAAGGGAGAGTCACTCCGTCAAGCCAGGTGAAGAGAAAAAGCGCTTGATAGTCTAATTAGTTTGCTGTATCTTACTATTCTATCTCGGCCAAATGACAACCCTTCTGAATGCATGTACTATACAGTGAATATTGCTTTACTGGCATGGTGATAGCAGTCTTGTTTGCCCATATTCCTGTATAGTACTTAGTATTACCTGACACTTCATGCTCCAAGATTATAGAAATGTTAACGCACATTAAAGATGCTCATTTTTTTTTTCCCCAGAGCTAGACATTTTGCTGAATCTAGAGGACCTTCAAACCGGACTCACATTCTATGGCAAACTATCCCTGTTAAAAAATTAACTGTTTAGGTAGTGTGGCTTGATTACTGTTTTGATCTTCTCTCCTTCTAATGAGGAATTTTTCTCTGAGGTCCTTTACAGCAAATTGTCTTTGATGCAGTCCCCACAGGTACTGATGTCTATTGCAGATTGTCAAGATAAATGCAGCAGTTGCTTCAATTCCTGTATATATGCCCTTTGTCACTCTTCTATCAAGAGGTGGAATCTACTTCTTCCTCCTTAGAATTTGCAAGCCCTGTGGCTTGCTTTGGCCAACTGAATATTGTGAAAGCAATGCTTTGTGCCTTCTGAACAAGGCCTCAGGAGGCCTTATTTATTCTATTTTGAGACACTTGTGTTTGTTTCTACTACAAGAAGAAGCCTGAGCTTGCAATCTGGATGATGAAATGATATGTAGAGAGAAAGACCCAGCTAACAGGCAGCCCCAAACTCCAAACACGTGTATAAGGCTATAATGACCATCCAGTCAAAGTCATGTCAACAGCTGACTACAGCCACATGAGTGATCCCAAGTGAAACCAGCAAGTAGAACCACCAGCTGATCCCAGCTCAGATTTCTAAGAGAATTAGGAGCAATTAAAATGGTGGTGGTTTTATGCTGCTAAGTTTTTGGGTGCCTTCGTCACATAACAATAGATGGCTTATAAATGAGCTTGGAATCCTGGGAAGAAAATGCTGAAATTTCTATTCCTTTCATTCAAGGAACCTGCCTGGGCTTCTTGTACAAATTAGTTTCCCCTCTTCAAGAGTTCTCCAGGAGGAATAGCATTCTTATGTCAAATCACACCTATTCTTTTACACTCTTCCTCACGGAAAATATTATACTCTGGAACCTATCTATCCGTGTCTATTTATCTATTTAACGAATATAAAAAGATTACACATGTGCCCATTTTTTCTCATGAGACTATCTCCAACTTGAAGATAGAAGTGATGGCCTTAATTATTAAATTATTTTTAAAACTACTTTTCACTATCACCAATACATCATATAGCTGCATCATAATTTATTACATTATTTTCCTATTATTGGATATTTATACTACTAAAATTCTATTAAGAGTATAGTTTATATACATATTTGTTCACATTTCCAGTCTTTTCTTCAATACAGAATCCTAGAAATACCATTACTAGAGAGTATAAATCTCTTTTTAAGATTTTAGTTACAACTAAAGTTGCTTTCTAGATAGGCTCATAGAATGCATATCCTTATCTAAGGTAGGTCAAAATAGCTATCTCACCATTTCCTTGCCATTATGGACTATTAACTTTGTAAACAACTGTTGAAAGTTTCATAATAAAAAAAAATAGTATTTTGATTGCTACTGCCACTTCTTTTTGTTTAGCAATGTTTTCATAATATTTTCTTTTTGGATAATTTTCTTCTACTCTTTTTTTTTTTTTTCTCTCTTTTTTTAGATGTGATCATTCTCTGTTGCCCAGACTGGAATGCAGTTGTGCTGTGCAATCAGAGCTCACTGCAGCCTCAAACTCTTAGGCTTAAGAGATCTTTCTGTGTCAAGCTCCTGAGTAGCTAGGACTACAGGTACAAGACACAACAGCTGCCTAATTTTTAAAACATATTTTTGTAGAGATGAGGTCTCTTGATATTGCCCAGTCTTGGCTTAATCTTTTGTATTCAAGTGATCCTCCTGCCTTGGCCTTTCAAAGTGCTGGGATTACAGATGTGAGCCATCACACCCAACCAATCTTCTTCTACTCTTTATCTACTTGTGGATTAACCTGGAAAGTACTCATTTTTCACATTACTTTGTTAGAATGTTTGATATTTTAATGATAGTTATGTGAAATTTTTCTTCATGTTTTTATATGTGAAAAATAACATTTAATATTCATAAGAAAAAATGTTGTGGAACGAATATTTATTCTATTGAAGAGCCCACAAGCTCCTCATTTTATCACACCTTCTCTCTTTGACCAAATAAGTATATAAAGGTGTTTTACAGGGTTGAACACAATTTAAATTTTCTTACGAAAATAAATCTTTACTTACCCAGGTGTAAGCTAGTTTGTAATAATAAAAGACTACGAGCCTGGATTTCCAAAAAAAAAAAAAAAAAGAAAAAGAAATACTTATGAGAAGCAAATTACATAAGAGACATTAATCTCAAAGCTTATTAGGCAGTTAAATTTCTTCTAAGTAAAGCTGTTTCTCAGCCTTTAAAAAAAAAATCTAAAGTCATACTTCACAAGCAACTGCTAATGGTATCTTTTGGTGTTAGTAGAATTGATAAAATTATGTTTGGGGGCATAACTTCATTGGACTCTTTGAAAAGAGATTTTAAGCAGTAAGGTCTCTATACCACCAACAAAAGTGGTAGGGGTGCTTGCTATATAAATTGTCTTACATACAAGCGTTTTTATTTCTAAGCTTCCTTCTGGAATTCAGATCATAATTTCCACAAGAAAAAAGGAAATCTGGTGTTTCTGACCCACAAAATCCTTGGCATCAGAAGTTGGTGGATGAGACTGGGTAGGAAGTGGTCCCTTCGTGTCTGCATTTCTTGTTGACTTTCCTAGACCAAACTATCCACCCTTCAACTTTGCATCCCATCCATGCGGATGTCTCAATTGATCTTAAATATTAATATTCAGCTTAAAACTCACAACTATGTTTTCTGTAACCAGTCTTCTTTCTCTTTCTGAGGAAAAAAAAAAAAGTGACTTCAAGAGGGTGGAAGGTAGTATAAAACTTTTGGTGAATGACCTTCTTGCTTCTTGGAATTTTTATTGCCATGGAAACTACAACCACAATCCTTTCAAAGAGTTCTGGCTTAAGCACAGTCAAAGTCAGATTGTTGCAAGGCCCTTTGGAATAACCAGCACCTTTGCACCCTTTCTCTTAGCCTGGGTAAAGTTTGAATCCTGGAACTGGGCTTTGTGGAATAGCACAGTGGACATTTTCCGGCCTGCTGTGTTGCCTCTTGTACTATGCAGAGGAGAGTTTCATTGAAATCTTTGAGGTATGACTTTGTACCTGTACAAATGCCCCACATGTTAGTCACTCAATTTTAAATAGAAGTTTTACCTTTTTAAGAAGATCTGTTTCTCCTGTATAAATTTGTCACTTGTATTGAAATTATAGATGCACAAGATTCATTAATTTTGAAATTGTTCTGCAAGTGTATCCTGATTCCCATGGATGATTTTCATCCTCTGCATTTACTTCATCAAAAAACAAATAGCTTGGAAATTACACACGTGTTTCAAGAAAAGCCCTGATTTTGCTGCTTTATGACTAGGACCATTCAGGATATGAAATAGGAGGCATGAAACAGCTAGAGTTTAAGATAAATAGATGTAGAACTAACAAAAAACAAAATTGTGGCCACTATCCTCAAATAAGCATAGGCTGAGATGTATTCCAGAGAATGCCTATAAAATAATTTTTTAAGTTAAATCCCAAGAAATTCACTTGCTGAATTGGAATGCTGAAACAAAGAGATCCGAAAACAGAAAATTTAAGGTTCTAAGACTTTGCTTGCTCTTTTTATCAATACTGCTTAAAATGCTGCAAGTCTCATTTTCATTACATTAGATTTCTCAGCACTGAAAGGAGATAAGTTGTCTGCTTAAAACCAAAAAATATATATAAATTGACTATTTCATACAGTAAGAGTAATTTAAGCCTAAGACCTAAGGTATGGTACTTGTTTTACTTCAATTATCTTCTTTCCTGGCTAACATTAGAAAATATTAATATATTGGTAATATTTGACTTTTTAGAATATATTCTGCAAAGCAATTGTAATTCCCCCACATATTTTTGTACACATCAACTAATGGACATTCCGATCCCTACATAAGATGAAAACGGCTCTCTAAGTATATACGTAAATTAATAATGATCAAATTCACCCCTGTTTAATCACTCAATTATCAAGTCACTAAGAAAGGCTGAAGAGTTCAGGAAGATAATAAACATATACCCACCCTCTTGGGAAGCTCCAGGAAAGCTATCATGTAATAGCATGTTGTATTGAACTGAGAAAGCAGCCTCAGAATAACACAGAATGAAAATCATCTCTTCTTACAGTTCACCAAGTTGAGGTGCAAATTAGGGTCACACATTTCTAATATTCCTATGATATGATTTTGAATTATCTACTGGCCCTTTTCACACGTTAGATTCCACTTGTCTAATCTCTGTGATACATACCAAAAACTCCAGGAAGCTTAATCAGCCAAAAGGTCAGTCCAGGTTACTATAAATTCACAGGGAATCAATCAGAAAACTTGTTCTGACTGCCTGAAGACCATCTGCTACTATGTTGGCTCAGCTTGCTGTTGAAATAGGAAGTTCCATTAACTCATGTAATAGTTGTTGAAGTGTTGGTCCATCTACCTGGTGTGCATATGTGCATGTGCACGTGTGTGTGTATGTAACTGTGCATGCATATGTCTGTGTATGTAGGAAAGTCTAAAGAGTTTTAATTTGTGACTTGACGAGTATTAGAGAATGAGGGAGAGAAGGGGTCAGATTGTGGGTGGCCTTGTGGGCCAGGCTCAGGAGCTCTGACTTTGTTACAGGCAACAGAGAGTTTCAAGCAGAGGTATGAAAATCAAATTGAGCTTATGTAACTTGCTTTGTTGCAATGTGAAAAAGGGACTAACAGGAGAAATGCTGAAAATACAGATATGAGTAGGAGAGTTTTCCAAATACAAGGGCCTGAACCAAGGCCACTATTAATAGGAAAATGGGAATGTAGATAGTTGTAAGTATTCTTGTGTAACTTAAAATTTCATAAAGCATTTGAGATTTAATTTTAATTCATGCATATGAATCTGAATATCCTCTCTTTCAAAAAACTATATTGTTTTGTAAAGAGTTTATGAACTTGCCATTTAACTATTCATTTATCATCTGTTCGTTCATTATTCAAAACTTCATTTTCTGATTAAGATGATCAATAAATATTTGTTGAGGTTTCTAAAGAAGTTAAGCAACATGAATGTATTATCTTGGTTATTAGTTAAAGAGATTGCTATGCCATCATTTTAGGCTGACATCCATTCTGTTTTTGTTTCACCATTACAAAATTGAGGGGACAAGTCCACACTATGGCCAAATGCATTAACTGAAAGAGAGCAATCTTCACTAATAACCCAAGTTGTTTTCAAAGATTGAGGATAAACTTCCAAGGATTATTAACCTAACAGCATGATTATTTTGCATGATTCTAAAGATCCTCTATAAGTTCATCAAGTCATAATGTTTGAACATTCTAGTGGTCTCTGCATTACTGGCTGACTGAAGAGTTGCAAGAGAATGAAGGAGGTTTTGACTTGTCAGTCATACTCAGTCTTCACTGAGAAGTCAGGTGTGTGTGCCAAAGGTCTAAATTTTCCGAATCAAATGACTAAAATGATTAAATTAAAGCCCCCCTCAGTTCTGCCTTCCGTGTATTTTTATGCCTAGCCTCTTACTCTGTTAATTCCTATGAATTGTAAGTGATCATTGTCCCTTCTTCAACAGTATTCCTCTTCTTCAACCAAAAAGAAAATTCATAAAATAAAATCTACATAATTGAATCTCCTAAGGATTATTGGAAAACTGCAATAAAGCATTTTGTCAAATGAATGTGCTGAAGTAAAAGAAAATAAATAATCAAGTAATAAAATGGATTTATAATGATTGTAGGTTTTCCCCTCCTTAACTGATTTTTAATGCATCTTTGTCTTTCTTAAGGAAAATATTTTTAGAGCTGTTATGTTTTTTAGCCATGCAGTATTGCAAGGGAAGTTTATATTTAAATAGATTCAATTGGTTGTTGGGTGAAATGATTAGAAAGTCTTGGGAAAATAAATTGTCAAATCATAAGAACTTGTCCATTTCTCATGGAGCGTGGGCTTCACTTTCTGACTCTCTGAGAATCCTGCAATTACAGATAGTCATTTAATAAAAATGAGAATGAGTTTGCATGCTCCTGTCCCTAGAAACGCAAATACAATGTACAGGGAAAGAATTTGCTTTCAGCATTTTAAATTGAATTTACCATGAAATTGTAATATGAGTTCCCTCAAGTTCTTTTAAATTAATATTTAATATTCTTACTTGGTGTAACAATTTGGTAGTAATATGGGTTTATGAAAAGATAATAGGAAAAATAGAAATAAAATGTTTGGCAGCTGTCTTTCCTCTTGCCTTTTTCTCTGAGTGTGAGTTGTGCTGAGACCACAACAAGGCCTGCTAAGCCTGTTTTGGGTTTTGTAACAGGATACCATACACTGGGTAATTTATAAAGAACAGTGGCTTATTTCTTACAGTTCTGAAGGCTGAGACATACAAGATCAAGGGGTGGCATCTGGTGAGGGCCTTCTTGCTGTGTCATCCCATGGTGGAAGGTGGAAGGACAAGAGAGCACAAGAGAAAGAGGGGGGATGAACTAGCTTTTATAACAATCCCATTTTCGCAATAAGAACCTACCTCTGTGATAATGACATTAATCCATTCTAACCACCTCTTAAAGATTCCACCTGTCAACACTGTTGCATTGGGGATTAAGTTTCCAACACATGAACTTTGGAGAACACATTCAAGCCATAGCACATGCTAATCAGGTGCTAAAGGGAGCTCTCTATTGCCTACATACCAATGTATGGATCCCACATGGTTTGAAAGGATCAAGTCTTTCAGCACTTATCAACTTAAAGATACATCAGTATAAAAATTCTAAAAGAATAAGTTATTTTAGTGGTCATCTGGAAAGCAATATAAACACAGTCAGTTTTCAGTTGGTCTAGAAATAAGAATGTTGATGGGCACATATCTCCTATTCATATGTCCCATTTGTTGCTTGAATCAAGTTACGGACAACTTTTCAGCCTGCGAACATTTAACATAAAAGAATTTCATTGAAATGCAAAGTTATTTTTATTTTCATAGTGCTATGTTAACATTTTGATACTGAGAATAACGATAGTCCTACCCAATATGTTTGGATACCGGCTAACATCTGTATCTATTTTATTATATGTTTCAAGATAGGATGAGATAGGAGTTAGATCATTCCTGTACTAAAACGAGACTGCCCATTAGGTTGTACATGTAAGAAACACCTGGCACAAAGAGCTTTGCCATTTCATGTAGATTCTCCTCCATTTACCCAGGAAGAGCCAGGATAGAATGAGGCACTCATTAGAAATGAATAGTCTCTTAATTCCTCTTCCTACCAGCGACCCTTTCAGTAGAATGAATATTTATTTAGATAAACAGCATGGTGGTCCATATTCCAGTTTTAATCTTTCTTCAGATACTTGTCCCAGAAAGTCTTTTATTTCAAGGTTTTTTACTGCGTTGTTATCATTTGGTTTGGGATTGTTTAGATTCATTATTTATCTTACATGCTAGCTATGCCTTTTAGTCCATGGATGCCATTGAATTTATTTTTATTTTTCTAAAACTTGGCACAATTTCTATAACATAAGAAAAACTCAATAAATATGTTTCCATGGTTTTGTTTAGGAGGGAAAAAATGAATATTATGTTTATGTTGCTAATCATAAGCACAGACCTCTCTTGCTGTACATACATATTATCCCGCAATTTAAAAATTGAACTCTTTTTTCTTAGAATGAACATGTAAAGAGAGACAGAGAGTAGGAGCAGAGGTACTAGTAAGAAACTGTGTGCTCTGTATATGTGATAAATCTATCCTTAATAAACTAGTAAGTTCTTGTTGTTTTTCTTCTTCACTCTTTTCTCCTCTTCTGTTATCTTTATTACATGAATTAATTCTCCTGAAATAAGTCTATCAAAATGGAAATTTGAGACAAAATATATAAGCACTATGAAAAATGTGTTCTATCTCTTTCACAAATACACACATACACATATACACACACTCTCTCTTACTCACAAACAAAACCTTCATGCAATGTTAGAGCTGAATGAAAAGTTAGAGAACATTTTCTGCGGCTTACTCTTCACAGGGGATTATGTACAGAGGGCTCTGATTGGGAATATGCATTATAGAGTCAAACACACCTGGATTTCAGTCTGCAGACATTTGTTACTTAAGTTTCAGTTTCTTTATCGATAAAATTGGCATAATAATACTAATTTATCGGGGTTGTTTAGTATGATAATAAAATGATGTGCTTAAGGTGTGTGTTGCTGTATATAGAACATAGCTGCTCAATAATTTTAGCAATTATTTTTTCCTGAATCATATATGAAAATGAGGTGGTATATTTGCTTATGGCTTTATCGTCAATGTGTTTTTATAGACATGCTCTAACTGACTTTAAATTTCACAAAGAATGATTGTCAAAGTCAATAAAACTGCAGCCTGTTGCATTTTGTCTTTTACAGGTATGTAGTGAATGAGAAGAAATAGAGTGACATTATAAAAGAAGCATTGCAATAGGAAAAACGTGAACCGAGTTTCAAAACTTTGGTCTGACACCCTTTTTGTATAAACTTGAACCCGTCCCCTGGTGGTTTTGGGCCTGAGTTACTTCACCTTATAAAGAATTACATGATCTCACTCACAGGAAGGCAGAAATCTGGGCCAAACCCTTGGTTTTTCCAGTCATTTGCAGATCAGAACTCTATATTCCTATGAATGGCTTTTTCATATGTATTTATCTTACGCTTTTTTAAGATGAAGTTGTCATGGACTAAGTAGAAAGAAGCTAGACCAGCATAGTCCAATAGAAGTTTCTGTAATGAAGAAAACGTTCTTACCAGAAATTAATATGGTAGCATTAGATGGCATGGTATCTAATGAATCAGTAATTAATATGGTAGCAATAACCAGGGGGATGGCTATTTAGCACTTAAAATATTGATAATATGACTCAGGTACTGAATTTTTAATTGAATTTTAATTAATTTAAATTTAAATATAAAGAGCTACATGTGGCTGGTGGCTAGACCACGGGACAAAACAGACAAGACTACAGGAAGTCCTCAGTTAACGTCCCCAGTGTATTTTTGGAAACTGCCACATTTTAAGTGAAATGACACACAACAAAACCATTTTTTTCATCAACCTTATAAAAAGAAGATGTTGAAGAAAATGATGTTATTTGAGGACTTGCTGTGTATCTTTCGCTTTAAGTCACAGTTTCTAAGAATCAGTGGATGATGTTAATAGAAGACTTACTGTACAGAAAAGGGTCAAGTCAGATGCACCCTGAAGGCCTAGTTATTGTGTTAAAATAGATTTGGCAGATTATTAAAAGAGCTCATCTGTTTTTAGAATAACAATATACATGAGCTCATGAGAGCAAACATGCTTCAAAAGGAATCCACTTATGTGTGACAGAGCCTTGACATGGGAAGTGGTAATATCCTCTACTTAATTTTTAATTGGCAAATAAAACTTAAATATATTTATCATGTACATTTTTTGAAATACATATACATTGTAAAATGACTAAATCAAGCTAACACATGCATTACTTCACACTCTTACTATTTTTTTTTTTTTTTTTTTTGTGGTGAGAACAATTAAAATCTACCCTTTTGGCAATGTCAAGAATGTAGTATATTGTCATTAACTGTAGTCACCACGTTGTACAATAATTATTTTTATTTTGTTTCTTCTAAGTATTTCTCTATTGTATTAAAAAGGAGTGCTGCTGACGAAAATCTCATGCTCAGAAGGCAGTGGGCTGGTTTCCCACCCTATCTCACCTTGAGTCCTTTCTATTTTTGGGTTATCAAACAGTGCTGAGTGAAGGAGAAGAACAGTCATTTTGTAGAACAGAATTTAGAAATTTGTATTATGTGCTGCCCGGTTTGTGGCACTGTATAAAATAAAAAAATTATTTTGGGTTATAATAGATCACTTAAGGGAATACTGGAAAAGTAGATCCCTTTTTAGTAATTGGGAAATCCTGTAAAATATCTCAATATTGTATTTAATATTTTTATCTATTTTACATACCTAATACTTAACAGTTTATTTAAATGAAACCTGAATACGAAATGCAAGATTTGTGTTTGTTCAAAAATTTTCATTCATTTTTCCGCAACTGTTTTTAAAAACTACAAAGCAATCATTTCAGTGTTTCACATTTCACAAAGCACTTCTATGAGCATATGTCATTTGGTTCTCAAAATAAAATAGTCCTACTGCTCAGGTGTCATAGTGGTCCTGGCTTTTTGTCTGTTTGTCTGTTTGTTTCTAAGATAATGAAAGTGAGTTTAAGCCAATTTCAGTGACTCCAGTGGGCTCATAATTGAGTGTTAGAATCAGAACTTCAAATCCTGCGTCTTTGCTACTAAACTGCCCCACTGTCTACCCTACTTATAGTACTGATTAGGTGGCTTTTCTCTCATAGAATCAATATGCCACTAAAAGGGAGACTGCTTTCTTGCCTAATGCTTCTTTTGTTAGTTATACTTTGCCCCGGAGAAATTCTCCCTTTGGAATTTTGCAAGGGATAAAAGCAAGCCCTACATAATGTGATTAATGGTTCTGAAAACCATTTTCCTTTTAAACTGCTTTGTGTATCATCTATGCTTTAGAATTATTTATTTTTATTTTTATTTAACTTGTTTGGCTTCCTCTTTCCTCCAACACACATTGCTTAGTGGGGGCCTACCCAGTACAGATTTAATTTTAAACGTGTATTTAAAGACACAATTTCAATACAATTTCCAGCACGGATCTGGCTGAGTTTTCCTTCTTTCAATGTAGAAACTCCAGGAACGTCCGCTGTGCATGACATGAGGGCAGTTTTATTGACAGTTTATGCGGGCAGGGGGAGGTAAGCTCATATAACCTTGTTCCTTACAGAGGTGTAGAAAATCTCTAGCATGATGTAATGGTAAGCACTTGATGTTTTCTTCAGATTTTTCCTCATAAAAGGAACAGTTCTTACTGGAAAACTGTTCCAAACAGATGTTCATAACTCTAGCACTGGTATTGCTTACCCTTAGAGTATGGTAGGTCTTTGAACATTCTTCACAGGGTGCCTTATTCAAGAGTCATGACTTTATGTGCAACATTTATGTTCACATTACAATAAGACTATTTATGATACTATGGGTTTTGACATTACTCACGGGGTCCTCAAGTTAGAGAGTCATTAATATGTCGAGCTGTCTTTGAGCTATACACTTTTTTCTTAATATTTTCTTGTTTTTAAATAGCATGCAAAGCAAGTACGAGACCAACTAAAACCACAAAATGTGAAAAGGTTAAAAATGAGCAGAAATAGTCACCATTTCCAGGTTATGATATACAAATATATCAACAAATGTCTATGTGTATGTTCAAATAAACATTTTAAAAGTCATGTGTAGATTTACTTGGCTTAAAAATGGACACCAGGAATATGAAAAAGGAGAAGACATTTAAGAACATTATTACAAAACAGTATCCATTGATCCTCTATGAAATATGCTTGTTTGTTTTGAGATGGAGTCTCACTCTGTCACCCAGGATGGAGTGCAGTGGCGCAATCTTGGCTCACTGCAACCTCCAACTTCCGGCTTCAAGCAATTCTCCTGCCTCAGCCTCCTGAACAAATGGGATTAGAGGCTTGCGCCGCCACGCCCAACTAATGTTTGTATTTTCGGTGGAGACAGGGTTTCATTATGTTGGCCAGGCTAGTCTTGAACTCCTGACCTCAAATGATCTGCCTGCCTTGGCCTCCCAAAGTGCTGGGATTACAGGCATAAGCCACCGTTCCTGGCCTGAAATATGTTTTATTATGCAATTCTATTATGCTCAGTAACATTCTGACTTGAACATATGCAAAGTCAGAACTGTGGAAAGGAACTAACGACAGGGCTATTGGTTGTATTTTTTTTTTTTTTTGAAAATTAGATGAATAATTGTTGATTCCAGAGGCTTTAGTAAAGATTATATTCAGACAGAAACACAGTTTAAATCAAGGAATCGGTTGTCTATGGATGCGCTTACACAGTGAATGTAGCAAACAGCAGCTTAAATTGCAAGACTGCAGTGAGTACATGGACCTGGAAGCAGGGATGAGGGCTACTTGACTTCTAGTATGGTTGTTTAGGCACTTCTGGACGACTAATAAGAATTTCTTTTTCCTTTTAACTTTTATTTTAAGTTCAAGGGTACATGTCCAGATTTGTTACATAGGTAAACTAGTGTCACGGGGGTTTGTTGTACAGATTATTTCATCACCCAGGTATTAAGCCTACTACCTGTTAGTTTTTTTTACCTGTTCTTCTCCCTCCTCCCACCCTCTACCTTCCGAAAGGCCCCAGCGTCTGTTGTTCTCCTCCACATGTCCATGTGTTCTCATCATTTGGCTCCCACTTATAAGGGAGAACATGCCATATTTGGTTTTCTGTTCCTGTATTAATTTGCTAAGGATGACCTCCAGCTCCAACCAAGTCCTTGCAAAGGACATGATCTTGTTCCTTGTTCGTGGCATAGTATTCCATGGTGTATAGGAACCACATTTTCTTTATCTAGTCTACCATTGATGAGCATTTAGGTTGATTCCATGTCTTTGCTCTTGTGAACACTGCTGCAACAAACATATGCGCTCATGTGTTTTTACAAGGCCTCTGTTCTCACAGTCAAATATAACCTCTGACACCTTGAGTCTGGGAACACACTCAAGACAGAGGAGAAGAGAGCAAAAGGAGAGAAAGGGTGGGAGGGGGACAAGGATTGTAAAACTAACTGTTGGGTACTATGCTACCCAGCGGAATGACAGGACCATTCATATCCAAATCTCGGCATCATATATATATGTGTGTGTGTGTGTGTGTGTGTGTGTGTGTGTGTGTGTATACATATATATATCCATATAACAAACTTGCACATGGACCCATTGAATCTAAAATAAAAGCTGAAATTACTTAAAAAAAAAAAAAAAAGAGGGGAAGGGAGAGGGAGGGAGGAAGGGAGGAAGAAAGAATACAGTGTGCAGTTTAGCATGAATCACGCTACAAAGCAGACAAATTTGTGTCACATAATGCTCATAATACACATGGAAGCAGATAATGTTTTTGTTCTCAATTCACTGATGAAGTCAGTGAGGTTCTAACAGGTTAAGAACCGTGTCCATGTTACACACATAAAATGCTGTACCAGCTGGTCTATTGGAATCCAATGTCCACGTGCTGAACTTCGCTGGCAGCTTTTGACTTAAAACTGGAGGAGCGTAAGGAGAGGTACTGAATATGAAGTGGGACTAAACGGATGGTGGACTACAGGGTTGGACAAAGAGAACAGTTTGACATAGTATCTCCAAGGTCAGTGGGCAAGAGGGTATTTACAAAGTTCTTCAAGGGAGGCAGCTGTGGCCAATAAAAAGGGAATTTCAGAGAGAATCATGGGAACCTAGGGTGCTGTGAAAGATTAAAAGACAGAGGAGTCCCACAGAGAGAATTAATGAAAGACCACAAGCACAGCGGGAAGGCCAGGTAGCAAGGACCCTGCTCAGGGTCAGTGTTCAAGGTCAATAGAGTAATGATATGAGCAGCATCAGGGGGTCCTCACATGTGACAAACCCCAGTAAGAGAAATGGAGTTTATTTCATCACCTAGAAAAACACTGTCCAAGAACTTTTAGTTCTAAGGAAAATGATCTGTATTTATGCTACTTAATGCAGAAACCACTAGCCATATATGTACTCGAAGTGTGGCTAGTGCAATTGAGAACGTGACATTTTAATTAAATTGAAATATAAATAGCCACATGGAGCTCATGGCTACTGTATTGGGCAGCACAGACTAGAGCTGTAGGATTACAGGCAGAGGCAAAATATAGATTGACCCATAACTGACATCAGATAGTAAGATAGCATTGATATCAAAAACAGAGACTGTTAGGCCTTTCAGCACTTTGTCAGGAACTCAGGTGAGAGTTGGACAGTGTAGGCAAAGCAGCTGTTCCAGGCCTTTTTTCTGCTCTCACTGAAAGCAAATTCTTCTTTCTTTCTTATCAGGAATCTGGCTTGATATACTCTCTTTCATGTATGTTCAAGCTTATTTTCCTCTTCCCTTGCAAGCATAGTTATGTCTCTCCCACACTAAAAACAACAAAAATTACCAGTAATAATAATAATGTAAATACTTCCTCAGCTTTCCTTATCCCTCCAGACACATCTGTCCCTCCCTTCTCCCTCACATTGCCAAGCTTCCTGAAAGGGCACCACATAGAAAAGATCTTCACATCTTTGTCTTTCATTCATTCTCAGCCTACTGATCATGATCCTCTTGCTGAAAACAGGCTCATTTCCCTGAAAATACTAATGTTGACAAATCCAAAGACACTCTTAATTTTTAACCTTAATTGAATCGTGTGTCCGCATTTGCCCATGTTAAACACTCTCAGAAAATCTCTTCTCTGTTGGCTTCAATACCATAATTCTCTCTAGACCGTTTTGTTCATTCTCTTGGTCTCCATGTTTCATCCTTTTTTCTTTGCCAGTTTATTTGTCTACTTTTAAATGATGAGGCTCCATAAGGCTCTTCTTAAAGCTTTTGTTTTCTCCACCAAAAATATTTCCTGGTCCTTCTCATTCATTATTAAAATCTCTCGGGAGGCCGAGGCGGGCAAATCGCAAGGTCAGGAGACCAAGACCATCTTGGCTAACAGAGTGAAACCCCATCTCTACTAAAAAGACAAAAAATTAGCCAAGCATGGTGCCACGCACTTGTAGTCCCAGCTACTTGGGAGGCTGAGGCAGGAGAATCGTTTGAACTCAGGAGGCAGAGGTTGCAGTGAGCCAAGATCACACCACTGCACTCCAGCCTGGGCGACAGAGTGAGACTCCATCTTAAAAGAAAAAAGAAAAAGAGAAAGAAGAAAGAAAGAGAGAGAGAGAGAGAGAGAAAGAAAGAAAGAAAGAAAGAAAGAAAGAAAGAAAGAAAGAAAGAAAGAAAGAAAGAAAGAAAGAAAGAGAGAGAGAGAGAGAGAGAGAGAGAGGGAGGGAGGGAGGGAGGGAGGGAGGGAGGGAGGGAGGGAGAGAAAAATCTCTAACAATACTATTACTTAATTTTGTGTGACTCACTGGTCCGGGCACTTTATAAGCATTAATTTATTCACTATTGATAACAGGGTTATAGCAGATACTGCTATTATCTTCGTTTTAAAGATAACACTGAGACTCAGAGAAGCTAAACAATTTGCTCAAGGTTGAACAGTTGTTAAGTTATGAGGATGGAGATTGAATGTAAGCACTGTAGCTCTAAGGTCCATGTTCTCACCTTCTATACAGTGCTGGCTATATGATGACTCAATTTATTGCTCATTCCATTTTTCTACAGCTCGCATTGGAGCACATTAATTAGTCCATGCATGTCCATCCTGATAACCCAATAAGCAGCAAAAATGCTTTTGATGAGCACGTCTGCTGTCTGCCTGTGTGAATGTTCCAGCGCTTGCTCAAACTGAACAAGAACAAAATGGAGCTATTCTCTCCCAGCCCAACCCACCCTTCTGTATCAGGTTATAAGCATCACCATCTACCTGAGAGCCCAGGTCAGGATCAGATGTTCATTCTGGACTTCCTTTTCACATCTCACACCACCTTATCTTTTGCATTCCCCCGTTTCTTGGCATAGTTCAGGGCTGTATCATTTCTCAGTAGAATTACTCGCATACACTACTATTTGACCAGCATATCCTAAGTGCACCCAAGCCCCCCAAAATACTCACTCATATAAGCAATCTGGTCCTAAAACTCTTGCTAGCATCATGTTTCTAAAACACAAAATAGAATTAACTTTTTTTCTTACTTAAAATTATTTAATAGCTTCCCATTGGACAATTTGAAAAACTCCCAAATGCTTTAGCATGGCAAGTGAACTTCACACATACCTTCCTTGCCTACCTGTGCAGCCTTGCCTCTCGACTCACACCTGTGTGTGGCCTCTTTAGCTTCCACTTTTAGCGCCCTAAAAACTATGCTGCTTCAGTCGCTTCCATCTTCAAATTTGTTGTTCCTCTGCCTAGAAGCCCTTTGCCTCTTTCACACGTTCCTTGCCTCACTCAGGACCTACTAGGTCTTTCTCTTGTGTGTTCCCCTCATGCCTTATATTTTAAAGACTTAGCTATTATGTTTCAGTTATACAGTTCCTCTTTTCCTCACTACTTTAAGAAGAGGGACTCTGTAGCATTTTTTTCCTCTTGCCACCGCATTTTATTGCTTGGATCCTCAATGAATGTTTGATGAACAGCTGAATGAATGTCATTTCCCCTTCTTACATGAGCACTTTGGCTATTTATGAGAATGGAGAGGAGTCTCTTGGAAACTGACAATAAGAAATTTAGAATACCTCCTCCATTCCACCCCTTCCATCAGCCCTGAAACTCTCCTCTCTAGGGAGATTTTTCTCACATTTTAAGGAGGGAAATGCCACTCTGGAGATTCTTTCCCTTCGGTAAAATGCTATTGGCAAGTCTCCTAGAGCAGCAGGGCGGGGCTCTGGGGAAAGGAGGGACCACACGCAAACAGCAATGCTCAGAGAATTTTCATTCCTACTTTATCCTCCTTTACTGCACCCACTTCAAGAATGTCCTTAAGTCTGGCAGCAGGTTCTGAGAGAGCTACCAGAAAACATGTAGAAGCTGCAGAAAATGTATAATTTTGCCTGAAAAATACAGTCTCTTTGCATTTTCTAAAGTACAGTGAGAGTTTAGAAGCTATTTTCTGTTCTTGGGAAGAACATGGTAGGGAAAAGGTGGGGGTTGTGTTGATCCCCTACAAGTAATGCCAAAAAAAATTTTTAAGGCACATTTTATTGCAAAAGTACTGTGTAGCTCCTATGAACAAGGAATGTAAAGTGATGTAGTTATCTCATGGATTGATGCTCTTCCTACTTATTGAGTAGAAACTATTACCAAGGCATACCTCTCCTTGTGTGGGCCACATACCCATGGCACCGATTCAGTAACGCTACTACTAGTAATAACTACAACAAGAGCTAATAATATGTGCTTACTATTTGCCAGTCATTGTTTTAAATGCCTCACATAACTAAATGTTTCACATAACTAAATGCTTAACCCATAACTCAATAAATCAAATAATATATAAACACCTTTCCAAGGAAATCATCTAATTTAGGTAGTTTTTAATGTTCATTAGTTTATGAATGGCAAAAGTAAGGCCCAGAGTGGTTGGTTCCCCAAGTTTCTACAGCTAGAGAGTGTAAAAGCTAAAAATCCTGGGCCTATGACCAGCATCTGGGGAGTCAAAAGAACTCCACGACGTGAGGTTTTCAGTACTGAAAATGCTGTTCTACCTTTGAGGACTCTTCTTATAGGGACTGAATCCCAAATTCTGAAGCCTCACATAACCACAAATTTTTACCGATCCTTTATTGTGTTAATTGCATAGGTGTGCATGACTACCATTTTATATCTAATTATGTATAGTTGAATTCCCCAGTATAGAATATTCCTTAAGCTGCCCCAAATAAAGGCAATCTTGTCCTAACATGAAATCATCACCTACATAGCAAACATCTCACTGTGCCTGTGTTAGGCTCTGATTTTAAGAAAAGAAGGGGAATCCACATTGCAGTCCATTAGCCATCCATTAACCAGTTACAAAGCTCTTACTCTGTAGCTGGTACTGTGTTAGGGCCTAGACAGAGAGATGGGAACAGCACTGCAGCCCTGCCTTCAAGTGTGTTTGGTGTCATGAAAGAATCCATTTGTGTTCCTAGACTGAGCTATATTTTCCATTGATTATCATTTTTGTGTGCTTCTTAAATAGTAAGATTATTCATATTTGCCTTATCTTTGTAAGAAGCACAAGCCATAAATACTCATAAAAAATGGAAAAGAAAGTGATAAAGAGTTGAGCAGATATAGGCATAAGAAACTAATGGTGAAGAAATGAAAGAAAGTTAATTGTAAATATAGGAAGTGTCTGGAGAAACCTAAAGGCAACTGAAGAACAAGAGAGTACATTGGGGTCACACATGGGCCAGCCAGCTTTCTTTGGAGACAACTGTTTACAATGATGTCCAATTCCTACTTGGATGATCAAGCCAAAATTGGTAGGTATCATATCTCTGGAGAAATGTGAAAGGGTGATGTATTTAGCACCTAAGCCAGTGAACACCTGGGATATTTAGTCGAGTAACTGGATGTCACTTAACTGGAAAGAACTTTCAGATTCTTTCTCAGAAGACCATTAAGAGAATCAGGCGTTATACTTTGAGAAATGTGACCATGCATCAAATCTACAACCTGAAGGAAGTCAAAACATGTTGACAAAGCAAAGATAATTGCAGGAAGGAGTGCTGGAAATAAGACAAAATTAAATTTTAAAAAGTGTTTTCCCAAGTGGATTTGTTTGTTTGCCCATTTTGAATAATGAGCATGCAAAAGATTAGACAAGTGTACTGTGGGCTTTGGTGAAGGCAAAGAAGGCTGAGGACTGCAGGAAAGCCAAGTACTCAGAGCACAGGTAAGGGGAGAGGGAGGGAGATGCTTGTAAATGAAGGCAAACTACATATTATAGAGGCTCACAATCAATTAAATGTTTGAGTTTTATATTCACATGAAAACAAACAAAATGTCAGAGGTCTGTTGCCTGATCAGCTTTGGAAGCTTTGAATCGAAAATGGGCAAGGATTTTATGCTCTGCATTCAATTACTGAGTAGAACTCACTTTGACCCTCAAAACAAACAGGATATTTCACGGAGATCCAGAGAGCAGAGAGGAAAGGCTCTTGAATTCCATCTGATATTACACTCAGTGTTCAGCTCTATAATTCTCTCCACCAAACAAAAGAGCCAGCTGTGTCAGTGTCATCCAAAATCTGAAGTCCTTTCCAGCTAGAAGCCTCAGGGAAAAAAAAAATTCTATACTAAAAAATTAGTTTATTTTCTATATAAATAGAATTCAGGTTAGAGGAAAAAGTCCCTTGTTTTTCATTTGTTTACAGACTCCTAATCAATTAAAATATGTATGAATCATTTTCTAGTGGAATTCGTATGAGAAAGTAGACCAAAGGGATGCATTTCAGATATGGGAGATGAGAACAAAGGAAAGGGGGATGAAGAGTAGAAAGGGAAGAAAAGAAAGAAACAGAGGAGGAAAAAGAATAAAGAGGGAGGGGAGAGAAGGAAAGAAAGGAGAAAACTAGGAGGAAATTTCCTCTTTCTGCTGAGATATTTGACATACATTATCAAATGTAGCCTCACAACTCTTCTGAGAGACAGGTTGTACAATTAGACCCAGATTAGAGAGAGGAAAGCAAAGCTTTGAGAAGTTTTGTAAGCCAATGTCTCATATTTAGCAAGAATTGGAGCCAGACATCCACCCAAGCCTATCTGCCGCCAAATCTCATGCTTGTGAGGTCAGTCTAGGATGCAGAGGGGGTGATATTCAAATTAGCTTCATCTATGTCCCATCTATCTGAGATAGATGTGTGGTTACCCAACACTGAGCATACATTGTGCCCAAGAAAGTGATTTTCTTAGTGGAGTAAAATTCGGAAAAACTCATTTTGGCCAAGTATTTTGTACACTATATGTAAACAAAGTAAAACATGATTTAAAACAAAATATCCTCTTTTTATCAAATCTTACTCAATTCTCTACTTAAAAATAATCCATTCATTTGAATTCTCACATAAAGAGATAAGAAATGTACAGGACATTGAGGAAGTAGGACAAAGACGGAAGAAATTTTTAAGGGAAAGAATATCACCTACTAACTAAAAATGGAAAATAGAAAAGACTGCATTTCCAGTGGCTTCCTAGACAGGAGTCTATGTTTCCCACTATTTGAGAATGATTAATGAATTGACCTCCTCTGTGCCACTTTGAAAACACATCAAATGTGCTTAGTTTGGCAGAGTAGTAGAGGAAGAACTATTCACACAGAACAAAAAAGGCTGCTGTTTGCCAGTAGCTATTAACTCGTGGCTATATCAATACTTGTGCTGTTAACAATAATCTTATCCAAGAGTCTATTCTTGTAGAACCTCGGGGGTTGAAGAAATATTTTATTGGCAGCATCCCTAATCTTATAAGTAGCAATATGTTTTGACAAAATGAAGCCACACAATTCTCACCTAGTCTTGGGTTTACTTTCTTATGAGAGTATCTGAGGCTGAAAATAAAAAGCATTCACAAACCCCCGCCACCTTCCCCTGCCTTCTGCAAAGAAATAGGCTTTACACGCAAACCTTGAGGTTCCAATTTCTTTTAAATTTTTCAGTACTCACAGTTTCTCTAAACTTATACCTTCTAGGCTTTTGAATCTAACCATCCTACATGGATGCGTTTTTTTAACCTATGTGCACAAGAACACTTTAAGATATAGATGTGGTCTCAAGATTAACATCTATTTTGTGATCAGCTACTGTTGAAATATCTCCTCTTGCTGTTATATGCTGGCTCTTAGTTTTGGGAGAAACCACAAACTGCTACTTAAATTGAGAGTTTTTAGGTATTGAAATAGTGCCCACAGCAGGAAAAGAAAAAAATTGGGTGTAGTGATAAACTAAATTTATAATAGAAAGTGGAAAAAAATAGCCTAGAGCACACATAGAAAAGTTCTACTGGGAATTAATCATTTCTATCTATTGGGTCCAGTATGGAGTATAAAGGAAGGAAGATAAGTGTTATGAACAGACAGCAGTGAGTCCTCAGCAATAAGTCATTACATGAGCCTAGCAAATTGTTGACTCTATCTTGTGATCTATCTCCGTAGCTCCGTGTTCTACTTCTTGAGACTTTTGTTCCACAGATTTATTGAAAAAAAAAAAAAAAAAAAAAAAAACCCACTGAGTGTTTATAATTTGCTGAGAAATCTTCTAGATACTGGAGCCACAAAATAGATTGAAAAAGGTTCCCTACCTTCAAGTTCCCTCCCAGCTAACGACCTCTGAGTGGAGATAAGGGCAGCATATGAATGAGTGATTTGAGAAGAGTGGAAAGATGGTACAAGTCTGCTGCACAAAAGAGATGCTGGCAATGGCAAGTTTGTACCTTATAAATTATAGTCCCTCAACAATATGGTTGTTGTCACCATCTTCATCCTGACATGTGGTTTGCTGGCATAACATTGGCAGACAATTACCTTCCAGGAGACCTGCCTGCATGACCCCACTATTATTTTAATGTAGGGGCTACTCATTAATACCTTTCTTTAAAAACAAACAAAAAACAGAAGTGCAAGTTCAGGGTGACAGTGTTGGTGGTCTAGTCCTTGTTCTACTTCATTAATTGTCCATAGTAAAATTACTTAATTTCCACATCCATTTGGGTTTTTTTTTCCCACTTTTCCAGTAAGTGAATTGTACATAATTCTCTTTAAGATTCACTCAGCTTCTAATTACTTGATTCATCAAAGACAAGCTCATAAATTCACTTTTCTTCAAACAATACTTTTTCTGAACATTTACTATTTGTACAGCACTCATCTAGATATTCAGAACATAAAGTCACATGTAAGATCTGCTCCTTTCCCTGAAGTTGTTGAAAATCCAGTGGGAGATATGGTAAATCCACAAAAGAGGTATAACCAAATTAGGCTATGAATACTTACATAAACAAAAGGAGTCATTAATTCTGATGGGGGAAATGGAAAACATTTCCCAAATGTAGCACTTAAGTTGACTATTAAAGAGGTAGAAGTGCACCAGGCAAAAAAACAAAACAAAAAAAGATATGCTCAACTGATGGAACTTCATGAGTAAAATATTTGGTGGGAAATTAACAATACCTAAAATTTACTGAGCATTTATTAAGTGCCAAAAGTTTCCTATATATTAACTCTCTTAAATCAGTATCATAACTGTAGAAGGTAGGAACCAACATCTCCACTACAAAAATGAAATACCCAGGCCACAGAGAGGTTAGGTAGTTTATGCAAGATAACAGAGCTGATAAAGATTGAAATTTGACCCCAAACAGTCTGAGTCCATCTGTACTTGAAACCCCCAGCTCATACATGTTCTAGGAACAAGGGGCAGTCTAATATGGCTAAAATACAAAGTAGGATATAGAGGAAGATAAAATGAGGAGAGGATCATGAAGCCAACATATAAGGGCCTTGAATGCTGTGCTAAGAAACATGGACATTCTCAGTAGGAGGAAGTGGGTTGGGGATAAGGAAAACTACAGTGAAAAAAGATATGACAAGTGAAATCAACAGAAGTTGTCATTGCTAAGGAGACATGGGGACAACAGGGAGTGATGGGGACTGTAGTGACATAGAGAAGCCTTACATTTGCAGGAGTAGGTGGGGACAGCAAATCAGTCCAAAGGGAGAAATGCCAACCTACCATTGCTGGTTGCTCTTTTTCAAGAAAAGCAGTAAATATCATAAGTTGATTCTACACATTATTAAATGTTGACCAATCAAAAAAATTTTAGACCATGGACTAAACAAAATATGCCTGCTGGCACCCTGATTGAAATGGAGAGACATCTGTGCTTTTAGAAATCATTTCTTCAATTTTTTTTTTTTTTTTTTTTTTTTTTACCTGGGAAGCAATGTAAGCTTATTAGTGTTTTAGGAAGATAAATCCAGTGGTATTATAGAAAGTTGAATTGAGAGGGAAGGGCCAGTGAGAGATTATTGCAGTAGGAAAAAGATGACAAAGGCCTGAACTAGTGGCAGTGGGAAAAGCAAGGCCGGAAAGAGTTTTCGGAGGATAATTGATCTATTAAATGTGGCTGTGGATAAGAAAGAGTGTA
Source organism: Macaca nemestrina (assembly GCF_043159975.1). Classification (NCBI taxonomy): domain Eukaryota; kingdom Metazoa; phylum Chordata; class Mammalia; order Primates; family Cercopithecidae; genus Macaca; species Macaca nemestrina. The sequence goes on along the minus strand of NC_092131.1, from coordinate 22,428,957 downwards.
TCAACAATAACCAGGACTGTCTAGCTCTGGTGATTAGAAGGAAGGTAATGTATTGATGGAGACACGAGACATAAAAGGAAGAGCACGTATCTGGAGGAAAAGAGTAAGTTCAATTTGAGAAGTGTTGAAATAGGGTTTAGGAAGCATTCGAATAGTATCCAGCGCTTCTTGGCTTTTCTATTGAAAAGAATACTCATTCATCAGATTAAGTCAGATCTGATTCACTGATCACAACCGCTTCCTAGAAAATGCTAAGAATTTAAAACTTAAATTTAAAACTATTGCTAAAAACTGTTTATTCTTGTGAGATTTAAGCACAAAATCAATTATCAACAAGAATGAGTAACAACAGGATTGCAAACAATATTCCTTTTAAAAAACTTGCTCCTCCTTACTTTCCTTTGAGTTTTGATTATGTTCTTCTGCAGGTATTTGACTCCATTACCATGGGCAGCAAATCTCTCAAGGGAAATGGTGTTTGGTTAAGAATTATTTTTTTTCAAAAAATCATATTTGAAACTTTGTAGTTTTGCATTAGTTTTCCTATATGTATACAATCAGGTTTCTAGGAATTTCTATTATTTAATGATCATAATGTACATTTAGTCCTTATTAGTAACCATAAAGCTTTGGTTCCATTAATCCATTTTAAATGACTTTGTAATCAAATATTGTATAACCATAGATCTATGAATATTAATTAGAGACTGAATTTAAAAAGTTTTAGTTCCTTCAGATTTCTGTGGATTTTGATTTGATGAATTCTTTGGGGTAAGGAAAAATGGTATACATGGGTTATAAGAAGTTTAGGAGTCAGTTAAATGGAAATGTCTAATCCCACAGATTGTATTACACATGCATGTGTCTTTGGTTTGCCAGCACAATGTATGATTTTTTTAAAGGAGATACAATTTTTCTAATGGGAAACTTCACATACAAAATACTTGGATTTCTAATAGCCTTGACTGATCAAGAATTCTGCCAAGGGTGTGCTAAGTCTGTGTGTATGTGTGTGTGTGTGTGTGTGTGTGTGTGTGTGTGTGTGTGTGTGTGTGTATAAACCACCCCCTCTTCTTTTAAACAAGGCTCAACCTACTCTAAAAGAAATTAGAGTATTAGAGTCATAGGAACCGAAACATATATTGAGATCAGCGGAACATAAGTAGGTAATGTCTCAGGATGAGTATATATGTGTACCTGTGTAAAGACACGTGTATTTTTGTTCATTCAACAAACAGTTACACTCATCACACTTGAAAGACATTGTGCTAGATGGTGCAGAGAAACTCTAGGGCAAAGACATTTTCTGACTATAAGCAACACACAATCTGAGGACACATAAATAAGTAAGTTTAATATGAAGCAAAAACTGCTGAAAGAGAAGCAGAAGGTAAATGTTATTAGAGGACTCCAATAATTATAAAGTTGATGAGCGACCAAAGAAAGTCTTGTTAACAAAGTGTGGTCTCCTCTTATCTTCCTGTCTTGTTGAGCTATTTCTCATTGACCTAGCCAACATAAACCCAAAAGACTTTTCTCAATCCTTCCACTTAGACACTTTCGAACAATTCCTTTTAAACAAGCAGCTTCAGCCTCTGATCAATAAAACTAGAAGAAACCATTCTAAAATTAATTCTTAAATAATATCAAGCACTATGCTATAGAACACTATTGCTATTCTCAAACGTAAGAGTCTTGGGGAAATATTCATTATTTTCCCAGATCTTCAATTCCAAGAACGCTTTGTGGCTCATAAAGTTTGTTCTTTAGGACTGCTATGTCACTCACCCTGACTGGTACATGGGAGTCCTAACACACTCATAGATATTAATAGGATACCTTTTCTTCCTACGCTCCAAACTGCACTATATATGGCTGTAGTTAAATTAACATTCAGCCATGACTACTTCAGCCTCCTTTTATAGCCACATCATTAATAGAACTCAGTGTGCATAAGGCTGCTCCAGAAGCTCGTGTCCTTTGTGTGACTCTGTATTATTTTACTGAGACCAGATAGACACTTACTAGGAAGGTGCTATTGGTAAGCTGGATAGTGACAGCAGTAGGGAGGGATCTTGTAAATTTGTCTTGACCTTTGGTTGCCTGCAGTATGCTCACCCTTTGACCATGTAGAGCAACATCTTCAGGAGTTGGCATTGTACTATACAATGGAAAGATGGGATGTTTTGCTTCCGTAAAGAATAGACATGAGGGATCCTCAAATACCTTGAGATAATAAGATAACACACATATTTTTCAAAACAAAATATATTTTTACAGAAGAGGACACAAATGGCATTTAGGTGACTCTCCCAAGGTTATATAGTAAGTGGATTAAAAACTTCAATTCAAATTTCAGAGATCCTGAGTTAAAGCCTAGTGATCTTTTCTTATTCTTGTTCTTTCAGGATTTTATTAAATATGCAAATATTAACCTACTCAATCCTCATAAAAACCCAATGGTGAACTGACTGTTGGTATGGCAGGTGAGGAGTTTTACTCCCCCACTCTCCAGTGAAACCGGTGAAAATTATTTTTAAAGGCAACTATTTAAAATTCTCTGATGCAGACAATTTTATTTCTATTTTTATATTAATAAGCAAAGAACAGAGGCACAGAATGGTTAAGTAAATTGCATAAGGTCATGTGGAAAAGCTGAGATTTGAACCTAGTTCGTTGGTTCTAGAGCATAGCCTCAGGGTGAGAATCGAGGTGTGACAGGCACCATATTCTTAATTATGTTTTTCTAGAGGAAAAATGGTATCCATTGGATATAATAGGTTTAGGAGTCAGTTAAATGGAGGTGTCAAATTCCACAGATTGTATTACAGATACAGATGTCTTTGGTTAGCCAGCATGATGTATCATTTTTTTTAAGGAGATACAACTTTTCCAATGGGAAACATCACACGCAGAATACTTGGATTTCTAATTACCTTGGCTGATTAAGAACTCTTGCAAATCCTGACTCCTCCTCACGAGCACATGGCAGATCTCAGCTGGAGAAGAAGGGCAGCGGCACCACTTGGATGAATGTGTTCACCAATGTATGCTGTCTGTTCTGTATGACAGTATCCAAGTGATTTCTCTAGGCCTTTAATTTCATGTCTTGCCCCACACTAAAATGATGCCTAAATAAAGCTTACTCTGGGAGGAAGATTTATTCCTGGCAGGGGTGGGCAGGGGTTGGGGGGGGACTTTGGAGTCCAACTAGCTGGTTGAATACTAGATCTGCCTCTTACTCCTTGTGTGACCCTCAGCAAACTAAACCCTAACTTGGATGGCTTCTGCAAAATTCAGTTTTGTCCCCTATATAATGAAAGGCTAACAGTAGCTGAGTCAGACAATTCTGCCAGGTAAAACACAGAGCAGAGGGCCTGGCATATAGAAAGCTTTTCATAAATAGTATTAAGTACTTCCTAAACATTATTAAGCACTGCATAATATTAGCTGCTAAGCTGTTATTGTATCTTTTGTAATTTTTGTGATGAAGGGGAAGTGTTTATGAAAATTCCTAAAAGCACGTGATAATAAAATTGTACACAATGAAAATACTGAGTCCTAGAATCAATTGATATGGAAAATTATTCAAAGTAGCTTTAGGTAGAGATGAGGAGATGATTCAAAATTAATAATTTAAGTCATAATAGTGGAAGAAGAATAAAAGACAAGTAAATGAAGTATCTAGTAATGATCAAGAGCTGTAGAAATAAAAGGAAGAAAAAGCAAGATTTTTGCAGAAGGAAAGAGAATGTGTACATTGGAATAAAAATTGGGGGGAAGTTTATAGAGGAAAAAGAAAATATATAAGGGAAAGGACAAAATTATCACTAAATAAATCAAAGGAAACTGCTCCAAAAGTCCAAAATAAATGAAACTCAAGTTCAAAACAAAAAAGAAAGAATACTGTGTTTCCATAAGTCTGTGGATTATGAGGAATCATGAAAAGGAAAAAAGAGGTTTCACACAAAATCTTGAAGGATAAATACGAGCACATCACAATTGAAAAGAAGACAATGAAAACAGATAATTAAAATGCAGAAGCTAGAGTTACAGCCTTTGGAACTCAAACTAAATAAACTTGTTTTATTGTGAGTCTGGAAATTGGGAAATAGCTGTACTGAGAGTGAGTATATCTGCAACCATCACATTAGCTGACGGGGCATGTAAACATTTCAGAGGTAAATGAACTAACTCTGAGATGGATGATTATGGATGTCAATTGTGGAAAAAGAGAGATTTGATTTTATAGCAAATGCTGCAGCCCCCTCTTCCTCTCAGACAATGGCACCAAGAAATACAAATGGATAGGTTATTTAAGGATATGTCTCCTTTCCTTAAAGAAGAAAAACAGCTGCATTTAAAGAGAATATAAGATTTACTTAGAAAAAAAAAATGAGAGGACTAAAAGTAAATAAAACTAAATAAAGGGTGCAAATATATAGAACCAATCTAAAACAAATACAGAATTTAAAATGTTTACATATATATACCTGCAGAAAGGCTGAAAAATTACTTCTAAAAGATGAGTCACTGGACTGTGAGAGTTTATGTGTAAGAGAAAAAGAAAAGTTCAACTTTTCAAATCATTAATATCTTCCCTAAAAGCTGCATATGTTAGAAAATACACTTGGAAGATAACCTTATTCCCACAGAAGAGGAAGATGATTCAAATTCTAGAAGAAATATCCAAGGTGTGAAAAATTTTGTTCCTTTGTCAGGACATCGGAGTCCATCGAGAAAGTTCTAGAGGAAGCACTCTGAGAAGAAGAAATGAAGCTCAAACAATTCATAGCCTGAAGATATTTTTAGTTTGAGATACATTTAATGAGAGCAGTCGGGGGAAAACAAGGATGAGGAATTACTGCATAAATCAGAGAGCAAAATGAGGGCCATTTGTATTGATACAGTCAAACTGAAGGAAAGAAAAAAAGGAGGGTAAGGCAAAAACGAAGGTGCATGCTGCAAACATCTTACTGTGTTCATGAAGAGAGGAGAGGTTGATGGGTTCAGAGTGCAAATGGATGGCAAAAAAAAAATATATGGAAAAGAAATGGGATAATTTAACTGTTTCAATTTTAAGAAAAGACATGTAAAGAAAATTATACGGCTTCCCAACAGAAAAGAAGCCCAAGATGAAAAATCCAGTGATTGAATGTGAAAGCTCACTCCACAACCTGGAAACTGGATAACCAGTGAGTTGAAAAAGAGAGGTGTCCTCAATTCCCGTGGACTGACCCTAAACTGTATACCTTATCTCAGCTAAAAAATCATAAGTAACAGTGAAATAACTAACACAATAAAAGAATGCTGTGATCATATTTTTAAAGGATGTTTGAGAAGGTATGAAGAACTAGAAGTGACAAACATCACTGTCCTGATAAAATTGGTTTTCCAGGAAAAGATGCTAGTCTGACAAGAGGCAGGATGTGGCCCATGCAGTCCTGGGCCATAAGGTATTCAGTGGATTGTATTCTGGTATCACGACAAAGAACATAGCTAAGGCTGTTTTATACCATTTAGGTCAAGAAAAACTTGCAAGGAGATGGTTTGTTAGATAAGTTGGGAACACATATGAATATGTTATATATCAGGTCTAGAGCCATCACCATAGGAAGACGAAAAATAAATTAAAATGATAAGGGACTGAGGTGAAGCTGTTTGTTATGTACTTGTATATGACACCTTCAGAGTTTCCCCAAAGAAAAAACATATTCGATTTGAAAAAAAGTAAATGTAAAGATGAAAAAACAAAAAGCAAAAAGAAAGGGAGTGAGAGACTGATAAGTCGGATGGGCCCAGATGTATCTTATGTCGCTGAGATCATCCTGGAAATAATGAAAGCAGAAGAGATGAGGAAATTTAAAATATGTGACAAGTACACAACGAAATATGTAGAAAAGTACAATACAATAAAAGGAAAGGAAAGAGACTTATATTGAGAGAGCATAAGGTGACAGATGATCTCTATGCTTCTTATTATTCAAATTTCACAACAGAATTATAAAATATGTCATCATCTCCATTTTACACATTAGAGAATTGAGAATTAGGTGGGTTAAACAACTTGCCCAAGGTCACGCAGTAAACAAATAGAGAGGTGAAATTCAATTTACTGTCTATCTTACTCGTAAGCTTTTATCTACACACCATTGCTTTTCAAAACAAAGACATAAAAGTGAGAAATAAAGGGAAATACAATTATATTGAAGCTGTATAGTTGAAGGATGGGTGTATTGTCTGTAGAGCACAAGCCTGCAACAAATTTTTTAAAAGGAAGAAAGAAATGTTGGCACGATTTCCACTCACTTGTCAGTTAAAAGAGAATTCTCTACAATATTATGCAAAGGTACGTCTGAGCACATGAATACTCAGTAACTGGGCTGTGCGTTAAATATCCATGCTAAAAGCACAAAGCTGCAATTTTGAGTGAGAGTTCCTGTTAAGAAAATATCCCCTTCTAAAATAATACATAATTAAAGCAGATTAAGTATTACTGGACTTCTCTTTTGCCGCAATTCAAATGTTATCGCGTTGCGCATAATTAAACTAGCAGTTATCGTTAAAGTGTTCCATTAGGAAGTTCTAGGTAGGACACACTTGCTGTCTTCACTCCAAGATCACTCTGGGGATTGTATACCTGGAAAATTGTCATTCCTTGAGGAATCCTGGAAGGGCACACTGACGGATTTATATCAGGGCACCGTACTTTCCTTCTTTCCCCCCGATGAAATAGTGCCTGCACTTTGTCTATAAAGGCACACTGCCTTTTTAATTTCCAGGAGTCACATAATTGAACAATGAGACTAATAAAGTGAAAATTAACATAGAATAAATTTTTAAGTCTATTTTATAGAAAAAAATAAGAAATATGTAAAGTTTTGGCATTACTTTTATAAAAATTTTTTATGCAGCTGGGCATGGTGGCTCACGCCTATAATCCCAGCACTTTGGGAGGCACAGGCAAATGGATCACCTGAGGTCAGGAGTTTGAGACCAGCCTGACCAACATGGTAAAACCTTGTCTCTACTAGAAATATAAAAATTAGCAGGGCGTGGTGGCGGGCACCTGTAGTGCTATCTACTCAGGAGGCTGAGGCACAAGAATTGTTTAAACCCAGGAGGTGGGGATCGCAGTGAGCTGATTGTGCCACTGCTCACCAGAGTGGGCAACAAAGTGAGACTTTGTTTCAATAAAAAAATTTATACACACCATAAGATGACATTTTGAATGGAATATATTAATGGATTACAGGTAATATTATAGGTAATATTTTTCTGCATTTCCTGATTTTTTACAGTAAAAATTCATGACTTTTTAAAGTTTAGCAGTGTGGATTCAAAAGAAATACATATTTCAGTTCACCCTTAGAGATTAAAATTGAGTTAATTATCACACAGACTGAGGTAAACTTTGTGATTTTTCTGATACAGAATATTTATGTGCCTAACCAGAATGTACAAAAATTTAGATGGCAGTTTTTACCCTAAGCAAAAGCTGTTGTAAACCAATTAAGATTATAGACAAATGAATGAAACTTTAAAAGTTTTGTAGAGCATGATTTCAATTAGTAATAATAATAACAATTGCTATATTTACTGAGATTACTATAGGCCAGGCACTTTTCTAAGTGTTTCCATCACTTAACGTGTTTGAATAATCATGTGATATAGATGCTGTAATCGTCCTAGTTTTCACCAATGGAGGGGCTAAGGCAATGCTAAAACTGTTTTAATGACATTCTTGAAAATTGATTATAAGTTTATGAAAATAATGCCTTGTGAATATGTTGAAATAAATCAGCCAAGATTGATGTTTTCATAGATGATCTTAAAAATATTTTTATCGTGCATCTACACGTACGTTTATTGCAGCACTATTTACGATAGCAAAGACTTGGAACCAACACAAATGCCCATCATTGATAGACTGGATAAAGAAAATGTGGCACATATACACCATGGAATACTAGGCAGCCATAAAATGAATGAGCTCATGTCCTTTGCAGGGACATGGATGAACCTGGAATCCATCATTCTCAGTAAACTAACACAGAAACAGAAAACCAAACACTGCATGTTCTCACTCGTAAGTGGGAGTTAAACAGTGAAAACACATGGACACAGGGAGGGGAACATAACACACTGAGGCCTGTCGGTGGGTGGAGGGGAAGGGGAGGGAGAGGATTAAGACATCCATGCAGGGCTTAAAACCTAGATGATGGGTTGATGGATGCAGCAAACCACCATGGCACATGTATGCCTATGTAACAAACGTGCACCTTCTGCACATGTACCCAAAACTTAAAGTAAAATAATAAATAAATAAATATGTGAAAAAAATATATTTTATTCTAAAGGAAGCTAGAAAATATTTCTCCTTTCTTTATTGAAATAAAATAGTTTGGAGCACTCATTGCTCCCAGTCCCCATTCTTCAAAATATGTGCATGGACCACCTGCGTTGGAATCCTCTGGAGAACAAACCCAAATCCCAGAGGCTCAAAAGTCTGCATTCTTAAAATGCTTCCTAGCAATATTTACAACTGCTAAAATATAATGACTTCGGAGTTTGTATGGGAAATCAGAAACTTTTTAAAAAAATCATGAATTTCTGATTTTCACTTTCCAGTTTGACTCAATTGCGTTCTTATGTGTTATTGGAAGTGAGATGTTCACAGCAATTTTTTTTTGCCCCACATATTCTTAGTATTCATCCCAGAATGCCAACGCCTCAACACTTCTTTCTCTACTTCCCCCTTTCTCCCCTCCCACATTCTTGCAATTGCTGAGGAAATCGTGACTGAGGCAGGAAGTGCATCTGCTGACTTGGGCCTAGTATTTCAGTGTCTGAGTTTACTTTATACCTTCCACATCCCATACCTAGTGGCTGTCTACACCATAGTGGAATCGAATATCCCCATGTGGGAAGATTTATTTGTTTCTTCAAAGGATGCAGAAATCAAAAGGGATCCAGTGGGGAAGAAAAGAGACTAGCTCCTATCTTTTGTGGAGCCAACCTTCTGCTGGGAGAGACAAGAAAAAAATCCATAAATGAATAGAAAAATAAATAAGTATAATGAAAGTTCAGAGAGCAATTTTTTCTACCTACATAGAAAAAAAAATGTTATAAGGGCACAATTACAGAGTGACAGATGGAGTAGAAGACGCTAGATTAGAAAGGAAAGGCCTTCCGGAGGAATTGACATTTGAGCTGAAATATGAATGAAGTAGGAAAGTGAGCCATCCAAAAACCTCGGGAAGAGTGTTCCAGACAGAGAGAAGAGAAAGTACAAAGGCCTGAAGCAGGAGTGGGCTTGGTTTGCTCACAGAAAGCATGAAGGTCAGTGAACACGACTAGAGCAATGTGTATGAGGGGGAGAGTGGGGTGAGATGAGCGATAAGGTAAGGATTGCCTCACATGTGCCATTGTAGCTCATGGGGCTTGGATTTCATTCTGAGTGTGATAGAGACCATTGGCCAGTCTTGAGCAAGGCTGAGAAATTACCTAATTCACATTTTAAAATATGTGAATATATTTCACTACAGCCGGTGTTTAGAGAATTATCAGAGCCACAGAAACCCTTCAGTTGTATGTTACCGTCCAGGTGAAAGAAGACTGTGGCTTAATTGGAGTAGTCACAGAATAGATGTTGAGACATGGTCAGATTCTGTGTGTACATGTTTGTATTATGCAGTTGGAGACCACTGGAGTTGCTAATAGATGAGGAATGTGGGAGATAAAGAGGAGTCACAGATTTCTACAAGGTTTTGGGCCCTAGTATGAAATATTGACGCTAGGGACTGAGATAGGGAAGACAAGTTGCAGGAAGACTTAAGAATTCTGCTTTCCATACGTTGAATTTGAGCATCAGTTAGCCAGTCAAAGTGAAGAGCCAGTAGGTGGTGCAAGTCTGAACTCGGGGAGAGATGAGAGTAGAGATCCAAATGACAGAGGCATGGGTGTGTAAATGGAATGCAAGTTCATGACTCTGGATGAGATCACCCAGGGAGGAGTGTACACACAAATAGAGAAGAGAAAGATACATGGATTCATGTGGCTCAGTGCCCAGTAGCAAACTTGCTCAAGCCTGTTGTTCTATGACAAAAGGTGTGGTTTTTTAACTGCCTGCAAGTCACAAACAGCATTGATCTGACAATGGGACCATGATATGTAGAATATAATTGTAAATAAATTGGAATATAAATGTTACCTGTTAATGCCATACAACCTCCTTGAAAAGGCAATTATTTTCCTTTTTGTTGCAATAAAAATTTGTGTGAACGAATATATTAACACCCCACAGTACAGGATTCATTTTTAGCACTGAGTTTCAGTTTATCCTGAGAGGCAGGCAGATTCACTTATAAAAACTGGTGGTACTATTGGGAAGAAAAACTGCCCTTTTGAGTAAGTGCTTTATAAAGGCAATTAAAGCAGAAAGATGTGTTTATGGGCTTTCACCCTTCAAAATGGCTATAGATCAAATTTATTAAAAATGTAATTTGGAAGAGAAGCTGGCAACACAGTAATAAAAATGAAACTAATTTATCTTCAAAGTGTGTGGCGCTTTTAGCCCTAACAAGCCTAAAGACTTTGTCACCCACATACAAGTAGGAACTGAAAACTGCTTTTCAATTCCAAAGCGTTTTGAACTAGAATGTGGCTGGTGTTTATATGGTCACATGAGAGGTTATTCTAATAGTTCAGGACAGAAAATATTATATCTATTTGTATATTTCCGAAACTTAGTAGGAATAATATTTAGGGTCTACTTTTGAAAAACCAATATAGCAAAGATAGAAAGAATTTGATGATGTAAACAAATCTACTATTAAAACACATGTATCCAAGTGGTTAAACAAAGGCAGTAATTTTTTGTATGTTTAAGTCAATACGTTTTTTCCTGTTTTGCAAAGACACTTGCTCTTTTTAAATTTTTTTAAAGAAAATAAAAGAATCTGTTTTAGATTTAGCAGGACATTGGAAATATGAGATGTTGTGAAAATTCAGATGATAGTGTTTCTTAATATTTCTCCTACAAAATTACTTTTTAGAGGAATTCATCTTATTTTAAGAGGAAATATATAACCTTTTTTTCATTCAAGAATAACGTTCCAATGGATTGTTTTCTATAACAGAAAGTATCATTTCCAACAGCATTCAAACTATTTCAAAATCCTAAATTGAAACAAATTTAAAGGACCTAACATTGGATAAAGTTGTTTATCAGTAAGGAAGGGGCAGCTTATAGACAGAGTCAGTTTCACTGTATTCAAATAAAGAATGTCCTGTAGTGTTTGTGGGTAGAGAGGAAGAGTCTAGTGAGTAGAGGGAAAGGGTGATGAAATAGAGACAATGTGTGGTCCCCCCAGTAAGATTAATTGAACTAACTGTGTAGACAGGAAGGACAATTCTGACTTTACATGGAGGCTCTGCTCATGGTGCCTTATGAGTATGTCTTCTCAGGATCAGCACTCTTCACAAATGTAAATCCCCACGTTTCCTTTCTTGCCTCTTGCCCACATTCTTAAAAGATTACACTTAACTGTCAGAGCTAAAGAGTAGATCTTCATCTTCAATTCATTCAACATGAAAAGACTATTATTAATAGCACACTGAGCAAATAATGATTTCAAAGAGTCCTTGTTATTATGTAAGCCTGCCTGCAAGGTGATTTCAGAATAAGAAATGGAAAGTGTTTATTTTAGCAGAAATGTAATGTGCACTTGCCTTTCAAACTCTGTAACATCGTTGTAGTTAAAATAATTGAATGATGGTTAAATGTCTCCACTGATTGGATTATCTTGACATTAGCCTGAATTAGCTAGTAAAACAGTTATTTTTAAAATCTAAGTAGGTTTTATTATTAGTTGTAATTGGAAAGCACCATCCACTTAAAGTATTAATATGCACAGTTCTTCAGTGACATTGATTTAGAAAAAAATAACAAAAGTTTTTTCCTCTTCACAATTTATAACCCAAACTACATGTAAATTAAATGCTATATTTTTATTTTGTACAGACCCGCCCACCCACCCATACACACACACACACACACACACACACACACACACACACACACACACACTCTCTCTCTATGGTTTTCCTAGTTCAGGAAAGTGATTATAATCAAGCAACAAACAACAGTGGTTCTCCATTTGCTATGCTGACATTAAAATTAGAGAAAGGACATTTTAAAAGCAATACCACCTAAGTCACTATTCAGCTTCATATTTTTAGCTATAAAAATATAAAATAAAATAAGAAGGTTTTATGAGATCGAATGATTTTCCATCTCTGGGCAAAGGAGAGGAATAACTGATTTGCTTTGTGAGTGTATTTCACCAATGTCTATATAGAAGGTGACAGTTACCGACTGCACAAACTGTATCCTTTTAGAAATGTAGTAAATTTAAAGCTTTTTATGAGTCTGTGTGAGCCAAAGACAGGATAGCTGAAAAAATTACATGTTGAAAAGAAGTTTATTTTTACTTCACTGTCTGCCTAATAGTGCAAACCTCATCTTTGCCTGGAGGTGGTATAGCTATGTAAATGAAGATGGGCTAATGATGTGTTCATATGAAATGGGATGGATCTTCTGTCTTTATTTGTGTGCTATTTTCACATGAAGAATAAATGAGAACAAGGTATTGATTACTATAAATTTTGTTCATTTTAGTATAAATATGTCCAAGCACATTTGAGATTAAATGGCAGTTATATTTCTTAATTGAATGTCATTTTCTCTTTCTCTTTGATAGATATTATATAAATAGATGCAGATAGAGCATATAGAGATGTAGATATAGCTAGATCATAGGCAGATAAAACATATATATAGATGAATAGATCATAAATCTACCTACCTATCTATAGCTATATATAAAAAGGAAAGAGAGAAAGAGAGAGACCAAGGTCAGCAAATATCTCTATAAAGGGACAGATAATTAATATTTAAGGCTTTACTGGCCCTATGGTCTCCGTCATAACTACTCATGTATTTTTGTGTTGTAGCACAAAAGTCTTGAACAATATGTAAATGAATCAGTGCAGCTGTATTCAAATAAAATGTTATTTATGGACACTGAAAATTAATTTCATATAATTTTTGTGCATCATAAAATATTATTTTTTTAAATAATTTAAAAATATGAAAACTATTCTTAGCTTGAGTTCCAAACAGAAAGAGGCCTCAGGGCAGATTCGGCATGGGCCATAATTTGCAACCCTTAATATATATAATATCCAATTGTTATTTTTAATCTCAAAGAATCCCATGGCTCTTTGCAAAGGTGTCATCTCATTATGATTTGCAAACCTCTCCAGAGTGAATATGAACTCTACGCAAGAAAGTGAAAGTTGGTTTTGAAGCAGAGGACTCTTTAAAAGAAAATGCAATCTTATTGCACAAAATGGAACACAGCCAAAACAGAAAAACTCACACCTCTACTTAAAAGAAAGAGCAAAGCAAGACTACATCTCAGCTAAATGTTTCATTATAGGATAAGTTAAGATGTATAATTAGCCAAAATAAGATCCCAGTATTTTCACAGTATTGCAAACACAGTACAATATTAATTTTCACATTATATTTTATATGCAAACAAATTGAGTTTGTCAAAAAAAAAAAAAAGTGTTGCTTTCCTCACAAAAGCTGTCTTTGATAATAAATAAGAATTCTACTGAAAAACTGAGGCTTTCCATATGTGACAAATTTTGGAAATATGAATAAAAGAGAAATGTAGCATTCTGTCTTAAATACATAATTTTACAGATGAAACTTCTTAAACTAATGCTAAAAAATTTGAATGCCCAACTCTATCAACTTATGCAAAAGAATGAATGGATACATAAACAAGTGGGGATTTTTTTTTGTTTGCTTGTTTTGTTTATTAAGATGTCATTTAGCATCCAGGTCACTGACAGAGTGTAAACAATGGAAATAGTTCCCTCCTCCATTCAACTACAATTTCTAAACAGTTGAATTTGTCATGTGGTTCTTTCAAGAGAGTGGTATAAATGTTGCTTCCTATCCAATCTTGATATTCAAAATATTTCTAATCTTTGTTTTTGATGAAGGGGTTCAGGTGTTTCTGTTAAAGACTTAGACTTGAGAACTGAGCACTAGAACCTACATTCAAAGTGTTTCTCTCATTTATTTCTTTGCCACTAGGAATTAAGAATGGGTCAATGAAATATACCGCCCCTTTCTGGAATCTACTTGTTCTGCTACAACCATGGATATCCCCACCTTTCTGTGCCTTTCAGGGTAAAGGGTAACAGAGGAGTTTCAGACTCCCCCCAAAACAAAACAAAAACTGAACAATAAACAACAGAAAAAGAACACAAAAAAAATGGGGATACTCTTTCCGCTTTCCTTGTTTTCTCCTGCTACCAAAACAAGCAACAAAAACTACATTGTCTCATTGGATGATTGAGCTAAAATTTTGTAGCAAATCTATAAAAGCAAAGAAGTGGAAATCTACCCAGGAACTACTGTAACACACTGTATACAAAACAACCACTTTGGTTCACATTAGAAAGTCTTATCTGTTTCTTTGAATTCGTAGGCTAGGTATTAATCCATCTTTACAAGAGAAGAAAGCAAAGATCATAGATGACAAGTCTTGCTTTCTCCTAAGTATCTTTGAATCTCTATGTTTGCCATCACAAGTTCTCAGATCAATTAACTATTGTTTATTTCCAAAAAAAAAAAAAATCTGGCTTGGCTTATGAAGATGTATATATACATATATATAAAACAACATAAATATAAATGTGATGAGACAACAAGACCAAGGGAAACTAAATTTGTGTAATTATTGAAGGTAGTAAGCATCTAACAGACATTTTTGTCTGTTATAGGTTAGATTTAAATTTGCCAGTGAAATCAGTCTCTTCATGGGGATTTCCTGCTTGTACTGATGAGCCAAGACTCCTCCCTTTATACTCATTTTCACAGAAATTCTTTGCTAATGCATTGCCTTGCTCGCTCTGTAACATTCATAACCATTTCAACACCACCTCCAGACTGACTGCAGTTTGACATAAAAAATGGCCTTAGAAAAGGCTCTGGCCAGGAACTTTCATTCCAGCACGGCAGAAATGTAGAGTCTGTTGTGATATAAGTACTATTTATCAGGCTCCTATAAATCTCCTTAGCACAGTCAGCAGAGTCCACGATACAAACTTCCTAGCAAGTCTGCAGGTAAATTCAGATAAAGCAATCACAACTTGGCCTGGGGAGTGGATTCATGCTCTCTAGAATAAGAGTTGCATGGTGTGATTCTGCAAGAAGGGTCAAAATACTAGCAATAACAATAATGATAATTCATTCCACAAATACGCATGAAACACCTATTAGATATTCACCAACATGAATCACAAGACCTTGCAATAATTATATTGCCATTCATTAATTTTTTTTTTAATTGAGATGGAGTTTCACTCTTGTTGCCCAGGTTGGAGTGCAGCGGCGTGATCTCGGCTCACTGCAACCTTCAACTCACTGCAACCTCTGCCTCCCAGATTCAAGGGATTCTTCTTCCTCAGCCTCCCAAGTAGCTGGGGTTACAGGCACCCTCCAACATGCCCAGCTAATTTTCTGTATTTTCAGTAGAAATGGGGTTTCATCATGTTGGCCAGGCTGGTCTCAAACTCCTGACCTCAGGTGATCCACCTGCCTTGGCCTCTCAAAGTGCAGGGATTACAGGCATGAGCCACCGCACCAGCGCCAGCGGATGAATTTTTAAGTCTGTTGTATGAATGCCTGTGGGGTACTGCCCAAGAATAAGGTGCTTTCCAGAGTCTTTGTCTAAGGGTTTGTGATTAACACTCGTGAACCATCTGTGAATGGCTTAAGAGGCCATGATGATGGCATTGCTATTGATATTGCGGGAAGTCCTACAGGGAGGTTTCTTCTCCACAGAGGGTATTTCACCATTATCACAGCAGAAATTAGTATCTAAGGAACTCAAGCCATTTCTGACTAAGTGAATGGTAGCCGCAGATGGAGCTGAGGCTGTAAGGGCCAGATGCCCTTGAGTCTTACCATGTCAGTGCCTGCAGGACTAATTTTCAACTTGCAGTGTTGTTTCTCTTTGCCTGAGGCTCTTCTCTAGTCATAAGATCTCACTCTGCCTGTTTCAGTACTAGAGAAATAAAGAGTCCCCAGGTGCAACCCTCAGCCAGTGACTGACTGAGAGTTGGTGTAAAATGACCCAGTTGCCCCACCCTTGAGATGGGATGTTGCAGATCCACTTACGATGCTTTGGGTCCTAGAGAACCCATCTGGATAGAATTGCAATCTCTCATTGGAAACTTGCTTAGAAAGAAAGTTTTCTGGACTTTCTGAAGCCTTCCCCTCCTCCCCATTCTACTTCTTCATTATCTGCATTTCCAGGAACCACATACCAAATAAATAACTTGCACTTGAATCCCCATCTCTGGGTCTGCCTTACTCCACAATGAACCCACTAAGCAGATTTCTTAAAATATCTTCTGAGAGTAAGAGTGAGTGGCATTTCTCTTTTACATATTATTGGTATGTGGAAAAAAAAAAAAAAAGCTTTTAAAAAAGAGCTTGAAATTAATTTTTTTTCTCTAAGAAAATAAAAAAGAAGTGCTTGCATATCTAACCAGTCTCCTTAAATCAGATATGCACACCTCGGGGATAATGTTAAAAACTGAGAAACTGGGAAAGCTAGAGTGAGTTCTGATAAAGCATTTATGAAGTGCCGTAATCCAGTCAGTCATCTTGCTGTTGGCCAACACTTTTTTATTCTTTATACAAAAAAGGTCTTCATCGATATTTATGTGGCCTAAACGTTCCACCCGATATTTATGAAGTCTATTTGACACAGTAAAGTAGCATGGTATCAGGACCATGGTTTGAATTCCACTCTGAACCCTTCTTCTTCTTAATACTACATTTTGAAATTATTTCCTATACCTCAAATGAGAATTTGACTATCTACCACCCCTCAAAATGGCTCATGTTAAAAGAAGTGCTAGTTATAAAAATATATGGCACTCATTAAATGCCTAAATCTTTCTGATGTATGGATCATCAAATAATTATCATTGCTCCAGCAGCATTGAGATTTCTATTACCCCTCTAATTTTTCAAAATGGTAGAAAGTCATTGGCTTCTGCAATTTCACATGTGATACTTGTCATTGATGTGCTGATTCTGGTACTAACATAAGTTAAGAAAATCAGAAAGTTTTAAACATTTTGATAAGCTGTTTGAATCAATAGGAAATATGTAAATTTTTTAAAAATAGATAATTGTTTATTATCCATGCTCCTGGCATTCACCTCATCCCTGGTTCAACGCTGTAACACACCTGCTCAAGTAGGAGGTCATAGCCCTGTGCCTCAATCAGTTTCAACCACCATCTGCTTCAGACTTAAACCTATGAAAAACAATTACTGGAAAAACAAAACAAAACAAAATAAAAACAAACACACAAGAAGAAAGACACACGTCATATGGGCCTTTCTAGATTATCAAGAAGACAGTAACTTCCAATTCTGGAATGATGCATTTGCATGGATTAAAGACATTTTAATTGCCACTTTTGCTTTGCCTGAAAGTATTTCATTTGTGCTTACAAACAGAATCAGAATGGTAGTGTAGAGAGTTTGGAGGGACCAGTAGCTTATACCTGTGAACGATAATGTTCAGGAACAATGAACTGTGAAAGAAATGATAATGTATGGACAAGAAAATGTATTGCTCTTACATAAGGCATGCCATTTCACAACAGCTTTCCGTCTGGTTCGTTTTTATTTTTAAATATTGTATTAATTTGTATTAACTCATAGTCTCTTTGGGGTTTTATTTTCTAAGGAAAAAAGTACATCCTTAACTGAGAAAGCAGATATGGAGCCCTAAAATCCTTTAACCTGAATTCAAACACCAGGATGTATATATCCATTTATTCACCAAACATTTATAAAGTGAGCACTAGCTTTTAGCTGGGCAGGTTTATAGATGCTGGGTATACCCAATCACCTAGATCATGACACATAAATTGTCAAAAATTCAATAACGATACTAAACTCAAAGTAGAAGTAGTAGGTAAGGTGTGGCCAGAAGAAAAGAGTGATCAATTCTTTCTGAGTACATGGAAAATTTCACAGAGGAGGTCATACTTGTACTCAAGACTAGAAGGAAATGGAGATAGATGTTTGTTAGATGGTGAAGAGCCAAGAGGGCATCTCAGTCAGAGGAAAGAGTGTGCTCAGAGGAATGGACCAGCCAAGTGCATTCAAGCACCAGACATTTCATTAGGACTCAAGTAAATGTGTAATGAAAATGGCCAGAAGCAAGATTGGAGAGATTGGCAGGAACCAGAAGGTGGAGACCTGAGTAGCTGGAATTTTATTTTGGAGGCAACGGGAGCCCAGGAAGATACTGGGGAGGGGTGAACAGAGGAATAACAGCACAGCATGCATTATTTAGAAGGATTTCCTCAAGACCAATGGGAAACTAAAAGTAAAATTCATGCAATATGTTTTAGGCCTCAGGGTTGGGAGTGACAAGCACATCTACCACCTACACACCCTGCTCTCAGACACGCAGGATGCGATCATAAATATTTCTGTTATTACATACAAGTGACGGCGGGAGGTGAGTGATTGTGATGGGAAGAAGAGCCACAGAAGATGAGAAGGAATGGCTGGTGTTCTCGTCAGATATGCCACAGCCTGGCAAACATCTGTCTCTGGGCCCGTCCTCTATTTTATTATCCACTACTTACTTCTCTGAAACATCCTACTTCCATCCCTAACTCAGAAGCATATTTAAAAAAAACTTTTCATCTGCAGAAATATCTATCCATAGGAAATATAATGTTTTTTTTTTTTTTCTTTTTTCTTTTTTTGAGACAGAGTCTCCCTCTGTTGCCCAGGCTGGAGTGCAGTGGCACGATCTCGGCTCACTGCAACCTCTGCCTCCTGGGTACAAGTGATTCTCCTGCCTCAGCCTCCCAAGTGGTTAGGGTTACAAGCATGCGCTGACATGCCCAGCTAATTTTTGTATTTTTTGTAGACACTGGGTTTTGCCATGTTGGCCAGGCTGGTCTGGAGCTCCTGGCCTCAAGTGATCTGCCCACCTGGGCCTCCCAAAGTGCTGGGACTACAAGCTTGAGCCATCAGACCCAGCAAGACAAGGGCTTTTTAACATCCACTTAGATGTATACATATGACAAAGTTATCCACACAAGATGCTGTATGGTGAAAATACATCTTTAGGGGACTGTGTGTATGTGTGTGTGTGTGTGTGTGTGTGTGTGTGTGTGTGTGTAATTTCTAGATGTCAAACACTTCAGTAAATTGGCCTATGCAAACCACATATATGTCCACTGCCTCCAGTATGATTAAACCTGGGGAATAAAAGATTCTGAGATTCCTAGGCTCTGCGTCTGTCACTAATAATTATAAATAATACACATGATGCTAGAATGTGCATTATGCTTTCAATCTGGTTTTACATCTGAAATGTTTCTTACATAAACTGCCACATTGTCCAATGATCAGAAATTATAGTAAATCAAATACAGTACCAAACTCTTTTACCTTTTCTAATGGCAGAAGGAAATGTCTTCCTCACCCTGAACATCAAATACATCCACGATGACCTGCCTGTAATAATGTCATCAAAAGTGCATGGATCACACCAGAAAACACATGAAATGAATTTTCATCTATGGTATTGCTTCCAGATAAAACTATCATGAAAAAAAATAGTTTTTCAGTGGCTGCAAAAGAGAATATGGAAAAGATATTTACCCCAGCATCTATTTCTCCTTATCCTTCATCATCTCTCTGACTGCCTGTTTAATTGTCAACCTGTCTCTTGAGTTTCATACCTTTCCCAAATGTGTTCTCCCCCTCTGCCTTATCTCTTCAAAGCCATCAGTCACACAGCAGATTTGTAATGAACTTGCTCTCTGCCAAGGCAAAAAAAAAAGGTGACATCATTTTCAAAAAGGGGGAGATCAGCACTTTAATCTCAGTGAGATAGAAAATAGAACAAAGAAAATGCCTGGCAGGAGTAAAAGGGGGAAAAGATGGGGATGGAGAGCAGGCTTTGTTTCCCCATGCTTTGTACAATGAGCTTTAGAAATTTGGAAACCATTTGTTTTCCATTCTCATCATATCCTGCTGGCCATTTATGGTCTAGTCCAGAATAATTACTGGAAAAGGAGGATGGCATTTTCTCTCTCTGCTTTTATGAGTTTGGTGGGATGGGTTGAGGGTAGAATCCTTAAATGTTTATTACAGAGTTTTGACATGGTGGCAGCATTTCAAAATTTTCTTGTGAAGTAGCTAACTCATGCATCTGGTCAGACAGGTGTATTCGAGCTGTGTACAAATTAAAGGTGAAATAAGAATGCAGAGTTATGATGGTGGAAGAAAGAAGGAGCAAGCATATTGTTTTAAAGCGCTGAAGATCCCATCAGACTTAAATTATAGATATATGTATCAAAGGTAATGTGGAAATCAGCTCTGAAGTCTCAGAGGCTAAGACATTAAAACAGCTGTTTACAATATCTTGGGATATATAATCAGAATGATTTTATAAAAAACATAATTCTCCAAACTAATCAAGTTGAAGAGAAATGTGGGTTCTCTCCATTTACTTGTGGGGCACATGCTGGAGATTATCAAACGTGTACCATTTGTAAGATAAATATGATGAATCACCCTAGATAAAACGATAGCAAAAGCTTTATTTGTAAAGTGAAGCTGGTGTAGCATTAGACCTGCGTGTTGGGCATGAACCTCCCAGGTCACAAGCTCAGATGTGCCAAGAATGTAGCTTTATTACTTGATCTCTGTCCTGGAATCGTCGCTGTTTCTCTTATCAAAAATCCTAACCTGAAGTCAGTTCTTGGTAAACTCATTCAGTTGCAGATTTTGCCCTTGCTCCTATTTCCCTGTATTGATTCAAATTCCATGAATTTTTCACAGTGTCCAGGTCCTGGCCCAGTCCCACCTGTATAATCCTTCATCTACTAAGGTACGTACCACCCTGTCGGGTTTCCTGTCTTAACACCTCTCGTCTTGCCCCAGCCAAGCATCCAATTTCCTGTGGTATCACTGGTTGACATTTCAGAGGTAACCCTGGGTCACCGGCATCACTACCATGAAGTATTTTTAGCTCCTGTGGCCATTTCTCAGCCACTTTCACATCCCTCAGCATGGTGGAAACCATAAGAAACTTCTGGATGCTCTTCTGTTCCACTTTCCGGTTTCAAGTCTGGGGAATGGAAATCTGAAGACCATTATAGGACTATTCAGTCTTCCTAGATTGAACAGACCACACTTTCTACTTGTAGCTGCCATATCACTCAGGCAGGACAGGAGATGAAGGCAGTGGAGTCTAACAGGCTTTTGCCTCCCAATTTCCATCCAAGAAAGTAAGGCCCTGACCCATAAATGATTGGTTAGCTCTAGGTCCCAACCATCCATCTGGGATGCAGTCCAGAGAGGGAAGATGTAGCAGAGCTTGTAGCCCTTTCTCAGATACCCCCCATAACCATTTCACTCAACTGCTCTCCTTGATGACGCTCCTCTTTTCTCCCAACCCAGATGCATAGTGCCTCTTCTGTAACTGGGAAAACAAAAGGAGAAAGTTTACCTCCAGTCTGCTACTTAAAATTTGTGTCATCAAGCCCATGGTTTTTAATATTCAAAACTTCAGACTTTCAAACAAAAATTAAAATTTTCTTCCATAAAAATTGTCTCTATAGTATTTTGAGATTATATTTTAAAAGTTTAAAAAACCGAGTTTTGATCTTTTAAAAAAACTGAGTTTTGATATTTTAAAAAAGGTCTGTACATTTTTAGTACAGACACAATTTTCAAGAAATATATTTTCTATCTGCTGTTGGTTGTGTCCACGGATGAAGAATCCATGGATACAGACAGCCAACTATACTATATATTGAGGTCCTCAAGACTCAGTAGGTAAATCCACACAATGGAGTCAAAATATGTAACCAAGAGATTTCATCCATTGGCTCAACAGTATCCTGTGGACCTATGCCATTCTAGGAAGGGTTTTGTCTAAACAGAGTCCAGCTGAAGCTCTAAGAGCCTCTTAGGGATTGGTACTAAGAGAATCCAAAGTTATACTGTAGTTAATGGTGGGCACTCGAGTTAAAAGACCATGTGAAATTCGACCAAGTGGACACAAGATGAGTCCATAGAACACATGGACACAGCTGGAGTTGAGGAGAGGAAGTAGGAAGAGTGACACGGATCAAGAGAAAGCAAATGCTAAGAGCTGCAGAAATCATGACTGAAAAATAGAAGTGAGAGGCTGAATTACTGGCTCCTTAACTGCAATTGCATTTGCTCTCTGGATCCCCATCCTTGTCTTATTTTTCTCCAGATTCTATCAGTAACCAACATATGATGTATTATGACATAGTATATCATATATTGTATGTGTTTGTTTATGTACTATTTCCATACATTCACACACACACACGCGCGCAAAGATTATAGAATCCATAGAGAAGGAATGTTTTAGTTTGTTTTGTTCACTGGTGTTTCCCTTGCTCCTTAAAGAGGTGATAGAAATTTCAATAAATGCTTGCTGAAGGATAAAAGAGAAAAGAAAGCAAGAAAAGAATGAGGTGGAAGGGAAGAAAGAGAGCAAGAGAATGAATGAAAATTGCTTGATCGTTAATTCTCCAGACTCAAGAGTACTACTGCCTGTACGTCCTGCTTGTGGATTCTATGATGTTCCCCGTTTTCCTTTCACTTGCTTCCTTTACTTGACTTGAACTAGTTTAAATGTGTTTCTCTTTTGTGGAGCAAAACGAACCCTCACAACAATAGGTCTAGTGAGCAATCCTAGTCAGTTTGCAGACCCTTTTCTTTATTTCAGGCAGAGAAACAAACATTCTCATCTTTAAGTTATCTTTAAACCTCATTATTAAAGCTGACCACGTGGTAGTCATAAGCTTGTTGAAAGAGCATGACCAAGAGTGCTGATTCACAAGGGGAGATGGTTTTAAAAATAATAGTAAAAAAAGAAGGAAAATATACATCCATTATATCCACAGGGATCACAGGGATGTTGCTCATAGCTGCCTGCAAAGTAGTATATTGGGCTTCTAGATAGAGTTATATAGAATGAAATTGACTAAGGAAAGAAGTGACTCCCACTCATAGAGTTAGAAAATATACAGCCTTTGCAAAAAGTACAAAGGAGGATTCATAGACTCTGGAGTAGTTTGGTGTTCCCACAAAAACCGTGTGTCTCATATAGGAACTTGAGAAGATGGAAAACTCAGTTCACAGCAAGCCATAAAAACAGAAGACTAAGTGAATTCATCTTGTTATTTGTTTTATTATCTCAAGATTTATATAAAGCAGTTCTACCTAATGCACAAATCTTTTTTAGTTTTGTTCTCTTTCCCCTTTTCCCTTCTCTGTTTTAAACTTTCTATGATAGGTGGTCTTGGAAAGTGCTGAATTAAGATTTGGCAAAGTAAAGTCCTATGAGAGTCTCACAAACTAGCATCTCACATATCTGTGAGAGACTAAAGATCAAAGTAGCAGTAACACATAGTCACAGATACACTCACAAATGAGAGACTTAGATACACAGAGATACAAACATACATATACACTACTACCTTTTTGTACTTCACTATGATTTAGTTTGGGAAAGCACTGCTTCTGTACCTAAACAAATTCTTCTTTGTAGCAAAATGCTTATATCCAAGCAGGACACAAAACCAAATAAATCCAAGGTGGGATTTATTTTATAATAAGGGGCAGGAATTATCTATTGAGTGAGTTTCAATAACATTTGACAACACGTTTGACATCAAAGTATATTAGTGAATGTTTAGTCCGTTTTCACACTGCTGATAAAAACATACCCAGGACTGGGCAATTTACAAAAGAAAGAGGTTTATTGGACTTACAGTTCCACATGGCTAAAGAGACCTCACAATCATGGCAGAAGGTGAGGAGGAGCAAATCACATCTTACATGGATGGCAGCAGGCAAAGAGAGAGCTTGTTCAGAGAAGTTCCCATTTTTAAAACCATCAGATCTCATGAGACCCATTCACTTATCATGAGGACAGCATGGGAAAGACCCACCCCCATGGTTCAATCATCTTCCCCTGGGTCACTGTCACAACATGTGGGAATTATGGGAGCTACAAGGTGAGATTTGGGTGAGGACACAGAGCCAAACCATACCAGCGAGCAATAATACTTTCACAGAGCTTTGCAGTTTACAATGTGGTTTTAAAACTATTATTCATTCACTCCATATTTATGTATTTATTTATTAGGTGTTTTTTTTTTTTAATTTTTTGAGACAGAGTCTCATGCTGTTGCCCAGGCTGGAGTGCAGTGGCGCCATCTCAGCTCCCTGCAACCTCCACCTCCCAGGTTCAAGTGATTCTCATGCATCAGCCTCCCAAGTAGCTGGGATTACAGGCGTGCACCAATATGCCCAGCTGATTTTTGTATTTTTAGTAGAGACAGGGTTTTGCCATGTTGGCCAGGCTGATGTTGAACTCCTGACCTCAAGTAATCTGCTTGCCTTGGCCTCCCAAAGTGCTGGGATTACAGGCGTGAGCCACTGTGCCCAGCCCATAACTATTTATTGACCACCTATTATGTTCCGGGCACTGTTCTAGGCTGTTGGAATAGAGCACAGGCAAAAATTTCTGTCCTCATGGAGATTATATTCTAGAAAATTGTGTTATTTAAAACCCATAATAATTCTGTTATATACTTTCTTTTGGGGGAAATGTGACTGTATTAGCCTGTTTTCCCACTGTCATAAAGAAATACTTGAGACTGGGTAGTTTATAAAGAAAAGAGGTTTAATTGACTCACAGCTCACAGTTCTGCATGGCTGGGAGGCCTCAGGAAACTTATAACCATGACAGAAGGCAAAGGAGAAATATATGCCTTCTTCACAAGCCTGCAGGAGAAAGGGCAGGGGAAAGTGCCATTTATAAAACCATCAAATGTCATGAGAATTCACTGATTGTCACAAGAACACCATGGGGATCCAATCATCTCCCACCAGGTCCCTCCCTCAACACCAGGAGATTACAATTCATATTACAGTTCAAGATGAGATTTGGGTGGTGAGACAGAGTTAAACCATATTAGTGACTTAAATCTAACTTTCTACTTGAACATGCTGCTTCTTTTAGAAACATCTAACCAATACAAAAAGAATAAGGCAATGAACCTCAGTGAATTCTCTATACTAGGAAACATACAAGTATACTAATACGTTCAGTAAATTGATCAATGGTTTGGGGAGCTATACCATGAATTTGACTAGTAAACTCAAACATTTTAAGAAGGTACTCAGGAAGGAGACAAGTAATAGTAATTCTTTATTGTATCTATCGAAAGCATAGAATGTGGCTTTGCATATACTGCCAAGTAGTTGTAATTAATTTTGTTTGGCTCTGCTCTAAATTAAAACTGAGATATATCACATAAGAAGAAATTTCTGTTTTCCATTACAATTATAACCCAGTTAGTGCCCACTTGAGCGCAAACATGTTTTCTTAACTAAAGTGATTAATATTAGTGTTTTCATTTCCTTTAATAAACCTTGATACTTTCCACTAAATTTAGTTTTAAACATTTTTCAAATATTATCAGATTCAATTCATATTTCAACAGATCAAACGAAGTGGAAAGACCCAGCCTATCCCTAAATTATTTTTACCCATGACATAGAAAAAATCAATATCTCTTACAGTTGGCTCATCTTGAGAGATTCATTTGTAGTTTTCTGAATACTTCTGTAAGTAAGCTATTGAAGCATGACTATATATATACACACTGATATATGTACTATACAGATATATATATACACACATATGTACACATAGTTAATATATGCACACAGTTTTATATATATATATGCATTTTGTACTTTAATGTGATTTAGTTTGGGAAAGCACTGCTTCTGTATCTATGAAATTTCTTCAATTTCTTTGAATACCCACACACTTGTGTGTGTGTATATATGTGTGTGTGTATATATCCGTATGGTATATATATGTGTGTGTGTGTGTGTGGATATATATATATAGAGAGAGAAGAGTCAGTGCAGTAGGTATGGTAGTCTTAAACTCGTATGGTGTTAGACTTTATTTGAACTTTATGAGAAGATAAGCCAGTTTGATTGTGTTGACGTCAGTCATTCGCAACATGGTTAACTTCTGGCTCCCCTTCTCCTCTCTCATGTTTTCCAACATTTGCTATGCTTTTGTTTGTAATGCTGAAATCTTTAGTTTGGTTACAGTTGCCAGATTAGTGTTAAGTCTTTTCGTTTCTAACAATGCAAGAACATATAAAAGGAATGTGTTTAAAAAGAAAAAAAAAAGTGTAACTATAGATTAAACCTGGGTGGGGGCGGAGGGCTGGAGGAGAAAGATAAGCTTTAAAAAATATGCAAATAAAAGTTAAAAACAGGAAGGCCCCCAAGTCACTAACAATCTACATATTCAAAGTTACATGATAAAGTTTAAGTCAAATATTTTGCAGGAAAAATAAAATCCTTCATTTTAATTTTCTTGACATTTTAAGTTAAAGAGCATAAACCTTCCTCCAATCCAAGAATATTCTTGGGCACTGTAACCTGAGAGAATTTTCCTTCAAATCACAGGGTTCCAAGTGATAGATAATATGTAATCTTAAGATACATATATACACACAAACACACATGTCAATGTAATCTTAAGATGTATTATACACACACACGTATGTCAATATAGATCTTGAGAAGAGAATGTGCACAACCACAATTATTAGAAAGATAGATCTAACTTTTAATTACTCTAATATTCTATAATCTTAAATCCACCATTTGAGATTAGTTTACACATAATAAAAGGCTTTCCAGATCACGAGGTCAGGAGATCAAGATCAAAACCATCCTGGCTAACACGGTGAAACCCCATCTCTACTAAAAATCCAAAAAATTAGCCAGGCATGATGGCACGCACCTGTAATCCCAGGTACTTCGGGACGCTAAGGCAGGAGAATTGCTTGAACCAGGGAGGTGGAGGTTGCAGTGAGCCAAGATCACACCACTGCACTCCAGCCTGGGTGACAGAGCAGGACTCCTTCTCAAAAATAAAAAAAAATAAAAATAAAAAAGGCTTCCTAGGTTTGCAATATTTGCTATCCCCTGAGCAGAACGTGGGATCACTTATTAGTCTGGGTCTTGTCAGGGGAAAAAAAAATCCACTAGTTATTTTAACGGAAAAAGTTGTCATAAAGCATGGACAAACAAGTATTACAGAAGCGAAAGACACAAGAGGGGCACTGTGGATTCACATAGGTAATTACTGGAAGGAGCAACCGTCTCCCTTAGGGTTCATGAATAATGGGATGAGGGTGGTATTATTAAAATTTAGAAGTTTAGAGAAGAGTCTTGCAGAGCCTGAACCTAGAATTCTGGTGGCAGGGTCCCTGCTAGTTGGTACTAACACATCAGGGGTTCAAAAAAGGGACCCCCATGGAGTTAGGACCTAGATTAGCTGGCTTTAATAAAGTTGAGGAGGCTTTAAGAGGCTATTTCTAGCATGTGGATAAACTATAAATGGGGAGCAATTGCAGCTTTTGGAATCTACTTTTGACGTCAGTGAGAAGAGCTATTTCAAGGATGACCCCAATAAGGACAGCAGATAAGAGCAGAAAGCACTCACTCCCTGTTACTGGGGAAGGTGCCCTCTACTTGAAGAGCCGTGAGAGTCCTCTGAAGGAGGTCCATGCCTCCTCCTGCCTTCCAGTCTCCTTTTAAGTCTGACTATTGTCAGAGCCTAACAGAAGATTGCTGGCAAAGAAGTGTGGTCTTCTCCAGAATACAAAATAAAACATAGTAGGAGGGTTTAAAGATGAGAAAGGCAACCGCTTCATAACTGTGCAGAAGGAAAACAACCTGTATTAATTTGCCTGTTACTTACCATTACTGTTTGCAAAGCTGTACCTGTAGTTCCACAACAGAGTAAACAATACTGGTAATTGCTAGCAATTAATAGCATTTACTAGATGCTAGGTTTTTGACTACATATTTACTATATGCTGGGTGCTACATATGTGTTATTTAATTGTTGAAACATATCTAATGAGATGGAAGCCATCGTGAAAAATGAGTAGAGTTATCCAAATTGAATATAACCACAAATTTTAAGATAGAAGTTTCCTTAAGCCATTCTTTGGTCTAGTCTTTGTCTACAAGTACATGATTTTGTTGTTGTTGTTGTTGTTGTTGAGACGGAGTCTCTGTCACCCAGGCTGGAGTACAGTGATGCAATCTGGGCTCACTGCAACCTCCACCTCCCAGGTTCAAGCAATTCTCCTGCCTATGCCTCCTGAGTGGCTGGGATTACAGGCACGCGCCACCACACCCAGCTAATTTTTGTATTTTTAGTATAGACAGGGTTTCACCATGTTGGTCAGGCTGGTCTTGAACTCCTGACCTCATGATCCACCCGTCTCAGCCTCCCAAAGTGCTGGGATTACAGGCGTGAGCCACCACACCTGGTCAAGCACGTCATTTTAAAACCACACTATCCTACTTAGGAGTTCTCTAAATCACCTGTAACAAGCAGAAAAGACAGAGGAGGTTTCCCTTGATAGGGACTATGTGCCTCAGCTTATATGAACATCATAGCCTTTTCTCTTAGCCACATTTTAAGAAAAAGTGGTAATATCAAAGAAGGAATAGGAGCATGCTAGAAATATGAATTGATTGACTTTAGAAGCACTTTGATTAAAATATTTTTTAATTAAAACCATAATGATACAGTTAATAAATCTTCTCCGTTGACAATGAAGAAAAGAAAAATAATTTAACTCCTAGAGAGGTCATTAAGAGCCAGAGCAGCCAGACGAGATTAGAAAGACAAAATGAGAAAATAAACTAGTAGTTAGCAAGGTAGTAATAGCTGCTAATAGAAAACAATTGTATTATTATAACTATTATATAATCATATATATAATAGCTATAACTATTGTTTGTTGTTTCACCTCTGTGCAAAGCATTTTGCTTGATAAATGCGCAGACAATTACAAACATATGCAACTCCCCTCAATGACATTATGACGTAGGCATTGCTCATAGTTTTGAACATAGGGAAACCAAGACTTAGCCAGAAAAAATGGTGGAATAGAATTTACTCAGATTTATCTGATTCTAAAGATTTCATTTGTTCTACTTCCCACATGACCAAATATTAATGGGTGATAATGCCCACTGACAAGGAAAAGGACTACTTCAATTTCTCCACTGAATTCCTTTTCCCTTTAACCCAAGCTTGCACGTGGGCCCATGATACCATATAGCAAAGAGACTGAAGCAAAACCTCAGCTATTCTATACAAGGTTCCTACTTTCACCTCGTCTCTCATCTCAATCACAATTAAGGTGACTTTTCTCTTCTTTCAAGGATAAGAAACTTCACGTCTTCAAGGTATGGCAACACTACATGAAAGCAGACAACCAGCACTCAGGGAAATGATCTATTTGGTGTGCAAGTAATATAAAATGCTTATAGCTTTATTGCAATTGACAGTAGGGCGTAGAGATTGTAACCCTGTTTATGTTCAAATCCTGGTTCTTCTACTTACTAGTTTAATGGTATTACACCAGTTATTTCACTACACCAAGCTACACCAAGCTACAGGTTTTTCGTATATAAAGAGAGGGATTATAAGTATCCTCTCTAACCAGGGCATGAGGCTCTACTAGGGAAAGACATGAAAAGCAGTTTGAATAGTGCATGGAAAATAGTAAATGCCACAAATGTTACCTCTCATTAGTGGCAATAGGACATGAACAGACCCTTCTCAAAAGAAGATATACATGCAGCCAAGAAACATCTGAAAAAAGGATCAACATCGCCAATCATTACAGAGTAATGATACACACTGCCACATTTTATTTTGCCCTATAACAACTCTTTGTGAAACAGGCCTAATATTTATGAATCCTTGAAATCAGGTGTCTACAAAGGTGTTCCTGATATGGAAAATGCAATCAGATTTCATCTTGCACACTTCTCTCGTACTGGGATTTTAGAAACCTAAGCCATTTATATTATATGCTGCTCTCCCAGGCCTAGTCTGAATTACATGCTCTCACGGAAAGCATCTGCAGTCCATGACCCGTCCACCATCGTCCACCATCATCCACCATCATCCCGGTACAACACTGTTTTGAAAGTACCTGTACTTCAGAAAACCAAGCACCGCATGGTCTCACTCATAGGTGAGAGTTGCACAATGAGAACACATGGACACGAGGCAAGGAACATCACACACTGGGGCCTGTTGAGGGGTGGGGGCCTGAGGGAGGGATAGCATTTGGAGAAATGCCTAATGTAAATGACGAGTTGATGGGTGCAGTAAACCAATATGGCACAGGTATACCTGCACGTTGTGCACATGTACCCTAGAACGTAAAGTATATATATTTTCTTTTTAAAAAGAAAGTACCTGTACTTGACATTGTGATATAAAGTGAATAATTTTATAATGAGAGTTTCCTAGCATTTTTGGTAGTGAACCACATTGTGTAAATTCAAAACAGCCTCTTCACACATGACTCTTACAAACTCAAATATGTTCAGCATGGGCTTTTTTTAAGGCTTTATTTCTCTTCAAGTTCAAGGGTACATGTGCAGGATGTGGTTTGTGGCATAAGTAAATGTGTGCCATGGTGGCTTGCTACACAGAGCATCCCATCACCTAGGTATTTAGCCCAGCATCCATTAGCTATTCTTCCTAATGTTGTCCCTCCCCGCAACTCCTCTGCCCCCAGTGTGTGTTGTTCCCCTCCCTGCGTCCATGTGTTCTTATCATTCAGCTCCCACTTACTTATAAGTGAGAACATGCGGTGTTCGGTCTGCTGTTCCTGCATTGGTTTGCTGAGGATAATGGCTTGCAATTCCACTGATGTTCCTGCAAAGGACATGACCTCATTCCTTTTTATAACTGCATAGTGTTCCGTGTTGTATATGGACCACATTTTCTTTGTCCAATCTATCACTGACGGGCACGTAAGTTGATTCCATGCCTTTGCTATTGTGAATAGTGCTGCAATGAATATATAAGTGCATGTATCTTTATAATAGAATGATTTATATTCTTTTGGGTGTATATCCAGTAATAGGATTGCTGGGTCAAATGGTATTTCTGCCTTTAGGTATTTGAGAAATCACCCACTGTCTCCTACAATGATTGAACTCCTACACTCCTACTAACAATGTAAAAGTGTTCTTTTTTCTCCACAACCTCACCAGTATCTGTTGTTTTTTAACTTTTTAATAATAGCTATTCTGGCTGGCATGGGATGATATTTCATTGCGGTTTTGATTTGCATTTCTGTAATGGTCAGCGATGTTGAGCTTTTTTTCATATGTTTGTTGGCCACATGTGTGTCTTCTTTTGAGAAGTGTCTGTTGATGTCCTTTGCCCACTTTTTAATGGGGTTGTGTTTTTGCAAATTTGTTTAAGTTGAAGGCTTAAAAAAAAAAACTCTTTTATTTTACTTCGTCATTGCACTATCTTTATTATTTTAGTCTAGTAGTTAAAAACTTTTTGTTGCAAATAAAAGAGTGACAAACCATTAATTTAAATAAACAATAAGGATATGTAACTGTCTTGCATGACAAGAAAGTGGAGGTATGTCTCCAAGGATGGGCTCCTGACACAGGGAAGTCATCAAAGAGCCCGCCAGCTTCCGTTCCTCTTCCTTGCTATTCTCTGTGTGTGTTCTTCTCAGTCTCAGAAACTGGACCTGTATGAAGGGAACCTCATATATACAAGGCACTCAATACTCTTAAGTATTTTGGAATTATATAAAATCTGAATGAAAAAAGACAACTAAGTAAGAATTTAGTGGGAAATGTACAAAGAAGTATTAACTCTGGTCTCTTCTCTCGCATAAATCAGCAAGATGACTTGGAGAAAGTCATCTAACCTTTCTAAGCCTCGATCTCCTCTGCAAAATGAGTATAAATGTTCTTAAATCATTAAATGCATTTGACACCGTTACATTGCAAACATTTAGTAAATGAATAAACTAAAAACATAATGAATGTGTGAAGAAATACATAGAAATATATGCTTAAATATAATTAGACAGCTCTTAGCTTAGAAAGTTTAAATTGATGGCATCTCAACAGAGAAAAGGTAGGATTTGCCTAATGCAATCATGGATATTTACCCTTCCTGTATGCTGATGAGACTTGGCTGATCCAGGCATGCCTATGTGTGAATAAGCCTTACTGTTGAATCTGTCTCCAGCTCACCTAAATCTGTCTGAAAGGTAGATAAAGCCAGACAGCTGAGTCACTCTCTAACAATTGCCAACTCGTGATAGCTTTTCAAAGCCAGACAATCTCCCTGTTTGGTCAGCTTTCTTCCCCCCCCCTCCCAATGATTATCATATAGTATATATATTATTTTCGATCTATTGTGTCATAAAACAGTGATTTCAAATGCTGGGAAGGTGAATGATTTCTTGGAGAAGTTAACTTTAAGGCTGAGGCTGGAACACAGACCCAGTTATTACACAGAGGAGGTGGAAAGTACAGGAGACCAAAAAGCTCAGAAACAACCACAAAAGTGTATAGTCACTGCTGGGTTTCTTGTGTGAAAATCATGATCATATATGTACATATAGGTTTTTATGCACAGTTCCTAGCTCATAACTCCCATTTTCCATTTTCCATTGTTATTGTCTTTTTACAATGTTGAGGGTACTTTAGGTTTCAGAAGCACAACGTTTCTCTCTGACTTTCTCTTGTCCTCCTTTCACATGCCCAAGGCAAGATTCTCATCTGATTGTGGATCATAAGACCTCATTCCAGAGAGGGTCCTGCTGCATATTCTGGGGAAGAGTACACTGCACAGACAGGCTAAGAAGAATCTGAACAGACAGGTCTTGCTGGATTTAGATCCTATCCTTTGTGTCCAGTTACATTTCCACATGATCATTCATGCTTCAGTGATACACAACCAGCGAAGTCTCCATAAAAGGTCCAAAGGACAGGGTTCTGGGAGCTTCTGGAAAGCTGAACACATGGCGGCCATCAGAAAGGTGAAGAACTCATCTGCATGCCCAGAGGGTGGCACGCCCCAAGCCCACGGGGACAGAAGCTCCTGCACTTGGGACCCTTCCAGTCCTCACCATATGCGTCTCATCATCTGGCTGTTTATTTGTATCCTTTAAAATAGCCTTTGCAATAATGGGTAAACACAAGGAAGTGTTTCCCTGAATTCTGTGAGCTGCTCTAGCCAGTTAACTGAACTCAATTAACTGAACTCAAAGAAGGGGTCGTGGGAATCCCAACTTGAAGCCAGTTGGTCAGGATTTCCGGAGGCCGGGACTGGTGACTGAGAGGAAGAAAGGGGGTGGTCCTGTGGGACTGAGTCCTTAATCTGTGGGATCTGACACCATCTCTGGGTGGATAGTGTCTACCCTACGGAACTGAATTAGAGGACCTGCTGCTTGGTGTATGGGGAGAAACCCCCACACCTTTGGTCACAGAAGGCTTCTCTGTTGATGATTGTTGTGGTGGTGTGAAAGCAGAGGGAAAACGTAGTGTGAGAGAGTTTTTCCCTGAAACAGTTGTCATTTAACTGTGAGCCAAAGAGAAAAACTAAGACTCCACCGTGAGAGACCAAGCCACACATAGCCAGAATCGCACTAACATTTGCCCTGATTTTCTCATGCAGTTTCTCCCACTATGGCCTACTCATCTTTTCTTGGAGACAAATGTAGGTTCACTTTCCCCAGGGCCTGGCCATAAAACCCAGCTGCCAGAAATGTGCTGGCTGATGTTTTTCCTAGCATTACTTGTCTTCTACTTACTTGGGTCTGTCAGATCTGGAATAAGAAAGAAAATTAGAGGACCCATATTTTGAAGATCCAGGCTGTAAGAATTGTTAAAAACCATCTACCAATAATACTGGTCAAGCCATGTATTCATATGAGTTAGATTTCTATGCAAGGATACTTTTGTCTGTTACTACCATCTTCATTTTGGATATTGCTACTTTGTTTTTATAATGTGGGCCAAAAGGTATTGTTTTAATAGAGCTTCTTTTTGGGGTGGGGGGGAACAGAGTTTCACTCTTGTCACCCAGGCTGGAGTGCAATGGCGCAATCTCGGCTCACTGCAACTTCCACTCCCCAGGTTCAAGTGATTCTCCCACCTCAGCCTCCCAAGTAGCTGGAATTACAGATGTATGCCACCATGCTTGGCTAATTTTTGGTGTTTTTTTTTTCATTTTTTCAGTAGAGATGGGGTTTCACCATGTTAGCCAGGCTGGTCTCGAACTCCTGGCCTCAGGTGATCCGCCTCTTTAGGACTTACGAAAATATAGCCAGCCAAGGGCTTCCTATAGGTAACAATTAATGTTTTATCGAATGTACCTGAAGATCTAGTGGCTGTAAGATACCATTAAGGCCTGTAGATTACTTAGCTTATCCAGATCATAATAGTACTTAAAAATAGAATTGCTAGCCATATTAAATAAAATAAAATGATAGATCCCTTTGAGGTTTTATACAAACATGTGGGATGGTGGAAATTGTTTTAAAGATTGGTAGACTGTAAAAGGAAAGTGGAAGTTTTCTCAAGTGCATTGCTCTAAGGGTTAACCATAATTCAGTATTTACTTGCACACTTGTAGAAAATTAGCTCGCTGTTTGTTTCATGTGATGAGTTGTTCATACTACATAGTATATCAAACTGACATAACTAAACAGAGATGCTGGGCAGTTATCATAAAAAGAACAATGAGAATCTAAGCATAGGAGTTAGGTTTCCCCAACAAATGAGTTATTCTGCACAATGCGAAATTAGTCATTACTGCTTTCTGGTTGGAGACACTTTGGTCTCAATTTAAAATGTCATCATTCTCCAAATCATATTTATTATAATTGTGGGTGAGATTCAGTTTGTTGCAATGAGACCCTATTCTATCGTTCTGTTATTTTTAAAACCTTAGGAATTTCATGCTTCCCCAAGTGAAGGACTGATGTGTGGTGCTAGAACCATTCCTCTGATGGCAAAGCCATTCCAGCAACATTCTTAACATGCTTGAGGCTGATGGCATGCCCAGACAAATGTTCCACTGTTCCCTATTTATTCCATTTCTGAATCTCTTATTTCCTGGCATCAAGTAGTAATCAAGCTCCCCACCAGTCCTCTAAGAAATAAAATAAAAGCAGTGGAAAACCCCATGGAAATATATGTTAATACAGGACTGGAGAAAGAAAAGCACATTAATGAGTGGAATTCCAAACAGGAGCCGAAGTCATTCATTTAAAATGGGAATCAGAGGACCTCTTTAAACCTTCTACTGGGAAGGGAGGGTGGGGGGTGGATTTTGACTTAGGCTTTATATAAAGAACTTCAAATTCATATATTGAAGATATCCCCAAATGATGTTCTACCTTGTTATGGACCCTATAGTGCCCCCCAATATTCATATGTCGAACTCCTAAGCCCCAATGTGACTATATTTGGAGATAAGGTCTAAAAGAAGATAATTTAGGTCAAATGAGGTCATAAAGATAGGGCCTTAATCCAATAGAACTTATGTTAATATTAACATAAGAAGAGGAAGAGACACTAGGAATGCACTTACACAGAGGAAAGCTTGTGTAAAGACAGTGGGAAGGTGGTCATTTGCAAGCCAGGAAGAGAGGCCTCACTAGAAACCAATGCTGCTGGCACCTTGATCTTTGACTTCCAGCCTCCAGAACTGCGAGAAAATAAATTTCTGTTGCTTAAGCCATCCAGTCTGTGGTATTCTCTTGTGGTGACCAGAGCACACTAACATATAGCTGTGGTCACAGAAGATGAGCTGACATAGTAAATGATATTTGTCCTTTTTTTTTTTTTTTTTTTTTTTTGAGATGGAATCTCGCTCTGTCACACAGGCTGGAGTTCTGTCACCCAGGCTGGTGTGCAGTGGTGCAATCTTGGCTCACTGCAAGCTCCGCCTCCTGGGTTCATGCTATTCTCCCGCCTCAGCCTCCCGAGTAGCTGGGACTACAGGCGTCCACCACCACGGCCACCACGTCTAGCTAAATTTTTTGTATTTTTAGTAGAGACGGGGTTTCACCGTGTTAGCCAGGATGGTCTCCATCTCCTGACCTCGTGATCCATCCACCTCGGCCTCCCAAAGTGCTGGGATTACAGGCATGAGTCACCCTGCCCGGCCAATGTTTGTCAGTTTTTAAATGCTTGTTCTTTTATGAAACCACGTTGCTCAATGCCAGTAATAACAATAATCGCAATTTATTGAACTTTCCATGAGCACTGTTCTACGTATTTTAATTTCTTAAAGTAAGTCATATTGTTACCTCTATTTTGTATATAAGAAAAGGAATCAGGGACAGTTTAAGTAACTGATCCCAAATGCCCCAAATGTTGTAACTAGTGAAGTGAGCTACAAAATAACATCTTTATAAATCCTGTTACTATCAGGGGAAAAACACAAGCAAATAACTGCACATGTGTGTGCTTAAAAGTATTTCTTTAACAAGTGTGGAAATTTTAAATTTTTCACAATTTAATAAAAGCCTTTTGGCATTATTTATTTTTTAATATATTAGAAGTCTCAGAAAAGGAAACAAAAGGGGCATTTTTAGGAAGATCATTATACTGAGTAGTATTCATTACGTATATTCATCTAAACATGGGGGAAATCATTTGTCTTTGAAAACAATTGTAGGATTACATAGTTAAAGGATTATTTTTTGGTAAATCGTTAATAAATAATCACTTTTTCATTTATTTACTGATTTTTATATATCTCTGCTTTAAAGTTTAGTGCAAAATGTTTCTTTTGGATCTCACAAGGGGCTTAAAGACCAACAGATTTTCGGGAGGTAAGAAAGCTACCATAATCTTATTTTTAACTTGTCAGTAAGTAAAAATCTAACTAATGTTGATCTTTCTCTGACAACAGTTGCTTGGAAGGTTTCATCTCTTTGATTAATATTTAAACACTAAGGCTTCCAAAGCAAATTTACGAGCTGAAATTACTAAAGCTACATTAAATACCGAAACATGCTACTACTTTATTTTTTATATGAGCTAAAAAGAACAGCCATTAGGAATAAGCAACAGCAGGAAGGAGGAATTTTGTTTTCAATTTGTTTTCTTCATTGGCTATTAGAAATTTATAGGATGAAAGGTAAAAGTATGGTAGTATTGTTTATTTGTTTTGGAGCTAGACTGTCCGGATTTCAATGCTGGGTTCCTCTTCTTACTGGATGAGTGACATTAGGCAAGTTACTTTCTCTTCTATTGTCTCAGTTTCCTCAGCTGGGAAGTGGGATAATAACAGTATTTCTCAGGACTTTTACACACCATCAGTGAGTTACAACATGCAAAGAACAGTGCCTGGCACACAGTATTCCATACATGCTAGCAATTAATATTTCCAATAAATATAGCAGTTAGGTCAAGTCATGGTTCTATGATATTCACCCATTCACTCAACAAATATTCATTCATTCAACAGACATTTATTAAGTGTATGCCATGCCAAAGAACTGGTCATAAAGATTTATTTTTTGGTTTTTAGGTTTTTTTTTAAGTGGGGAAGGGGGACAGAGACTTCCTCTGTAGCTGAAGTTACAGTGCAGTGGCACCATCTCAGCTCACTGAAACCTCTACCTCCTGGGTTCAAGTAATCCTC
This sequence comes from Macaca nemestrina, assembly GCF_043159975.1. Taxonomy (NCBI): domain Eukaryota; kingdom Metazoa; phylum Chordata; class Mammalia; order Primates; family Cercopithecidae; genus Macaca; species Macaca nemestrina. Next base: position 22,391,201 of record NC_092131.1, on the reverse strand, counting down.
CTGCCTCAGCTTACCAAGTAGCTGGAATTACAGGCATGCGCCACTACACCTGGCTAATTTTTGTATTTTTAGTAGAGACAGGGTTTCACTCTGTTGGCCAGGCTGGTCTCGAACTCCTGGCCTCAAGTGATCTGCCCCCCTAGGCCTCCCAAAATTCTGGGATTACAGGCGTGAGCCACCATGCCCAGCCAATATTTAAATAATTCATAAGATCTTTGGTCCAGAAGCTAGCATTCTAGTAGAGCAAACAGACACATAAATGGTTGACAGGTGCTGACTATTAAGCCATCTAATGGAAACACAGAACTGGGAAGTTGAAATAAATTTCGAGAAAACACTTTGGAAGGCATATTGCTGGAGTTGAGTTTTGCAACTTTGATGACTCAGAGTTAGAAGAGGAAACAGAGGCAGTCATGCTTAGCAGGGGACACCACATAGCAAAGACATAATAGCCTGAGGAGTTTGGGAAACAAAATATAGTTGTGAGTTCCTTATAAAGAGTGCTTAAGGAGGCTGTGAGTAAATCAAGTTAAAATTGATCCCATAACTTCTCACAATTCCTGTTTTCCACAACACTGTGGTGGTTCCTTTCTTCTGGGATCATTGATTTAATTCTGACTGCAGGAAAGAAAAAAACCATAAGACTTTTGCCCAATTGTCCGTATTGGGTCAACATTTCAATAAATAACCAGGTTACAGCCATCTTGGTCTAAGAGCTATGATTAATTAGACGTCATCCAAAATACACTAATATTGGCATAGACTAATTTTACCTGCAGCTGAAAATATGTTAATATGCGGCTCAAAGATGGCAAGACAAGTGTTAGTCTAGAAAGTATTACAATATATTTAAAATTTTAAAGCTCAATATTAAATAGTCCTATAAATTGCAATAAAACGTCACATCTGATTTAAACATACACATTTTCTAAATTATGGAGATGAGAAATTGCAAACTAGGTGTAAAAGCAGCTTCAATTAATGACTGCTATTTATGGTCCAGCCTATTCTTTTGATGCATACAGATTATTGAGCTCATGGTACACAAAAGCCTAAAAACTGCAGGAAGATTTGAGATGAGAGAAATATTTAGTCATACTAGTTTTATTGTAGGTCATCAAGGCCATCTCTTTAGGTGGGCCTAGATCAACAACATTAAAATGAATAATTTACTCAGCTCTGACTTGAAGCCAACTGACTGTTTTATGCCTAAGGAAAAATAATGTGGGCCTTTGTAACTCTTTAGCCTGATTGCTTGTAATGCTCATTGATCTGATGACAAACAATGCATAAATCTGTTCTTTAGCAACAGATGCAACGAAGGTGTCGATTAAAAATGACTGAGCAGAAATTGGAACATGATTACCAAATCCATAGAGCCCAACGTCATTCATTGACTTATACATAATTACCTCATTGAGAAGAATGAACTCAATGAATAACTCTTTCAAAAATTGAATTTTAAGGGACATTTTATGAGATATTTGTGAGACTATTTTTTTTCTGAGACAAAAAGATAAGTTTCTAACAGCCCTGAGGATTCAACTCATGCCCCTTCTAATTTTTCTTTCTTTCCTTAATGAAGAAGATCATAGAGTCAAATTTCATTTGCCTAGCGCTGTACACTAAACTGGTTTCCATCTAATACTCCTTAAATGTTAAAGGAGCTCAATTCTACAGAACAAGCTTGCATTCTTATGAGGGATATCAAACACACTCATCACACTATTCAAGAACAAAGAGTTACAGCAGATTAGATCTGTTAGATGAGTTATATAGTCAATAATTGTTTTCTAGAAATCATCAAAGAATAAAGGATTCTCCTCTCTTACAAAAGAGGAAGCTGAGGCATAAAGCAGTTCAGCAGTTACAGCACTTGCTCAGAGTCAAAGTCATTATTAGTAAGTACCAAATCCCCCAGTCAATCCCCACAAATTGTTGTTAGTGCAGTTTACCAAATATTTATGATCTCTGCTTCCAGGCACATGATATCGTTGCACTTCCTGTCTCCCCTGTGATTGGGAGGGACCGTGGGTCTAGCAGTAGCCAATCAGTACCAAGCACAGTGACATGTGCACCTTTCTGGATAAAGCATGTAAGTGCTATAGCATGACTCTCCAGAGTTCTCTCTCCTTCTGCCCTTGCAATTGGCAAGTTTCCAGCTTGTGGCTTCTCTGAAAGCCAGAGTGCCAGAGTGAGGTAAAGCAGAACAGTCTCCAGCCAGACCATGATGCAGCACTGGAACATTGAAACAACCTTTGTTGTTTACAGCCTCTGGGATTGGGGGTTTGTTGGCTTCCATGGCACAGTCTCACTTACTCTGAGAAATGAGGACCACAAGTGTACTCTGCCCCCATAATGAAGCACAGATACAACTTTATAAGAGAGATGAGACAAGATTTGGGCCTTCAAGAATGGGATAGTTGGGACTAGAGAAGAGCAATTTGAAATTCTACACATAAACCAGGTGTAGAAACTAAATTCACTTGATCTTTTGGGAAGATCATGAAGAAAATGTCTTACGAGTTCAAGGGAAGCATCAGGAAGTAACTGGAACTTAGGAAATAATGATCTATGGTGTGAAAATAGGGAAATGAGAACTTAGTTGACATATCTCTTCTCAATACAAAAGGGGCTGCTTGCAGATAATTGTGTCTTTTTATAACCATAATAACATTGTTGGAAATGTTATACAATTCTAGTCAATCCCCAAAGCCCAGGATGAGAAGATATTGTTACAATCTCTTATCTAATTATTTATATGTTTCTGAAATACCATTTTTGATAATAAACCAAATATATGTGCTGTATTAGGAGCCCTCATTGGACTACAAACCCTCTGAAGGATTATTTGGATGGGATAACACTAGCTTAAAAAAAAAAAAAGGAAAAAATAAAAAAGAAAGAATCTCATTCTGACATGTATCCAGCAAAGGCTCTCAAAGGGAAACCCTCACAGCATTTCTGTTAAACTTTCCACACCCATTCAGGGGCCTGAATGTCTTTGCACTGGCTGCTGGGAACAAAGGAAGAGGCATATGCCAGGAATGATGAGCGCTGGTAAGGCTGCTTTGTTGACGGTACACAGGGACCTCCTCAATCCCAGACTGAACCTGATCCAGTATTTTTTGTTGTTGTTTTCTGTTTTTTTGTTTTTGTTTTGTTTTGTTTGTTTGAGATGGAGTCTCGCTCTGTCACCCAGGCTGGAGTGCAGTGGCGCAATCTCGGCTCGCTGCAAGTTCCACCTCCTGGGTTCACGCCATTCTCCTGCCTCAGCCTCCTAAGTAGCTGGGACTACAGGGGCTCACCACCAGCCCGGCTAATTTTTTATATTTTTAGTAGAGACAGGGTTTCACTCTGTTAGCCAGGATGGTCTCGATCTCCTGATGTCATGATCCGCCCGCCTTGGCCTCCCAAAGTGCTGGGATTACAGTCATGAGCCACCACGCCCGGCCCTGATAAAGTTTTTGGATAGTATGAAAATGAATATGGCAAATGTGGCCAGAGGGGGAAACAATTAAAAATAGAAATGGCATCACCAACCTGCCTGGTGAATGCTGTATATTAGCAGAGGAGAAGGATTAGACTCTTGCTCTTCTTGTAACCAGTTCTATCTTGCTCTAACTACAGTGATGCTGATTCTCATTCTGGCAAAAGCTGAAGGCACCCCTTTTTACAGTGAAATCTTCCCCTGTAGTACTAGGATGGGTTGAGTCCCCTTGACTGGGGCTGCTATTAAACCCTAAACATTGCACTGTCAGTGTGTTTGGCATACTGCTTTGTAATTTCTGTTTATGCCTGCGTTGGACTCTTCCACAAGACTGAGACTTCTGAGGACAGAGATCACGTAATGGTCACTATTTATATCCCCAACACCCAAGACAGAGGCAGACACAAAGTATCTTGAAGCAAGTTTTTTAAATAAAAAGAATGAAAGAATAAATAAATAATTTGAAGCTAAATGAGACATCTGCTGAGAAGGTAACACAACCTCCATTGTTTTACAAACATATGTCAGTAGATGTCCCATCACTTTGCAGTGTGAGATTATTGCAAATATCCAGCTTTGTAGTGTCAGATTCAGTTTCAGATATTACATTTTGAGCTACGTACATGTCACTTGCCCCCTGTTCATCTCATTTTATAGCAGGATATTATTAGGTTGGTCCAAAAGTAATCAGTTTTTGCCATTACTTTTAGTGGCAAAAGCATTAAATGAATGCAAATGGATTCAAATCATTTCTTTGAATGGTAAAAACCATGATTACCTTTGTGCCAACTTATCATCTTTGGTTTTCATATGAAAAACTAAAGCTCAGAGTTTTTATGTGCCATAAGAGAAATCATTTTTTAGGAGGCAAAAACGTATGCTTTCTTATTGGGTGTATTTATTATAATATTAGTAAGTCTGAGGATTCTGAAGCATGAGTAATATTGCTGTAATGCTTGTAATTTCAAATTATTCAAAATAACATTATTCACATGAACTCCTACAGCAAACATATTCTCATGATGGAAATATCTAAAGTGGAATTTTGTACTAGTGTGTACTATTGTATCTAAGAGAAAAACTGGAAAATAGACTATGTGAATTCAAATCCCAGTTCTACGCTACCTATAACAATACCTCTAGGTCTCAATTTTTCTCATTTGTAATACTAGGAGAGTATTACTTACCTCATATGCTTGTTGGAAGGATTGAATAATTGAATAGCTAGAAAGAGATTAGAACAATGGTTGCCACATACACAATGTTGAATAGATAGTAGTGATTACTGGCATCCTCACTGGAAACATTTGAGTTGATTTTTAAGCCATTGTCTCTTATAAACATTTTATTTTTCTACATTTTATTATTATAAGATCAGAGATTGTGATTTTAGCATAGAAGACCCTTTGTGATCTAGCAGGCCTTGCAAGAACTGGCACTTCTTCACCTGGTCTCTGAGCCCTACTCACCTTGCACCTGCTCTTCAGCTATATTGAAATGTCCACATGCCCTAAAAGGAAGGTAGATTTCTAGGGTCTCCACCCTTTGCACAGTGGCTCATTCTGCGTAGGACACAGTCTCTCTTCACTTATCATTCTTTTGCTTGGAAAATTCCTCCCACTACTTTAGGTTCAAGTAAACGATCATCCTCTCTGAGAAGATCTCCATGCACTCCCTTGCAACCAAACCCTTCTAAGAGTCCCACCTAAGTATTCCTATAGCCCTTGTACCTACTCATATGACCACCTTGATTACCTGCTCTGAGTCTGCCCCTGTGTCTGATGCCTCCCCTGCTGGACAACAAACTACCCACACACAGGCAGGAGCTGAGTTTTTTACCTTTTTATGTGTCACATCTGGCACCATATCTGGAACATCAGAGCCTTTAGTAAGTCAGTGTTGAATGAATAAATGCATGAGAAATATCTTTCAAGTGGATTGGAACATCTGTACTAGATTGCTTAGAGCCATCCTTCCCAAGCATTTTCCAATTAGGGCAATCAGAGTACAATAGGGAAAAGGACAGGGAGGGGGCTTGTCCACCTGAGGCTAATGCCACAGGCCCTGACAGCCTGGAGAACTGGAGGAGCACCCATTCATCACACCCATGCAAGGAGGGTCCCCCTTCTGAGCTAAGAAGCTCTAGTTTAGAGCACAGAATATGACAGTTGAAATCTCAAGCTCTTACTGTTCAGTCATCTTTACTGTCTTCCTGGGGCAATCTAATGAATTAAATGTGAGATTACCCTTTAATAACGGAAGCTGGTGTGCTTGATCCAAAGGTTAGAGCAATCAGAAGACACAGAGTCTAATATCCTCTTTGCCACTCACAAAATAGCATTGGCATACCCTTGTCAAGTAACAGATTTCTTACTTATAAAAGGGATGGCTAATGCTTCCCCTGGGTACCCCATGGAACCATTGTCAAGATAACAACATAGATACAGGTAAACACAATTCAAGATAAAAGTTTTTATCTCAAAGATTTATATAGATATTGAGATCTATATAAATAAATATGGTAATGGATTGCAAACCTATACTCCTAGTTTGTGACATGATGACATTCATTGTAAATAGGTTGACTTTGTAATTTATCTTTTAAACCAGGATATAAATGAGAGAGAAACAGGGTGCTATTTAGAAATACAACAGGCAATTGTCAAGATTTTTTCAGGCAAATCATTGCCCAAATTGTAATCAGTATTATAGAAGATGCCAGAATTTGAAATGTTTCATCAAGATTTTGGACTGTGCAGCATAGGAACCTTCTTTTCTATATTTAGAGCAGTTCTCACCTTTCAGAGGGAGCAATGCAAGATCTTTATGTCGTGCTGCCCCTCTGCAGCTGAGGCATAGGCACAGGTCATTGACTATTCCAATGAGACATTCTTTGGCCAAACTAGGGACACACAGAAGCAGAGGCTGCTCCATATCCTTGCATACAATTGTGGTGGTAACTACAGTAACTACATTCAGCTTTCCCAGGCAGAAATGATGGCGGCTTTAGCAATAACTTTTGATTGGTTAAATGGTTCAAAGTAGGAAAGTCCATACACAAAGATGAGAAAACGCTGTCCTCCAGGAGCCAACTTTGGCTTCATTTTCACATCATGTATCCTTACTTAACTTCTAAGAATATGTCTCTGACTGTCCCCAAGGATCTGTGAACTATCCTATAATAACCATTAATGAATTCATTTTCTGCTTAAATTAGCCAGAATTGGTTTCTGCTGCATACAATTCTGATCTAGAAGCATCCTAATAAAAGAAATTTAACAGATGAAGCGACCAAGGAACTGAAACTTACATAACTTGCTTACAGTCACATAGCTAGAAATTCAAGACTACAGACGAGGTCCTCTGCTCCTGGTCTAGAGAGTTTCATACTTGACAGTCTACTCAGCACACTGAAAATACCCAATAAGTATTCATTTAATTTACTATTTTGGGTGTGAATGCCAAAGCATCCTTATGGCAACAAAAGTCAAAATTGACAAATGGGATCTAATTAAACTAAAGAGCTTCTGCACAGCAAAAGAGACTATCATCAGAGTGAACAGGTAACCTCTCCCATTCGGGAGAAAATTTTTGCAGTCTATCCATCTGACAAAGGGCTAATATCCAGAATCTACAAGGAACTTAAACAAATTTACAAGAAGTAAACAAATAGCCCCATCAAAAAGTGGGCAAAAGATATGATCAGACACTTCTCAAAAGAAGACATTTATGCGACCAACAAACATGAAAAAAAGCTCATCATCACTGGTCATTAGAGAAATGCAAATCAAAACCACAATGAGATACCATCTCACACCAGTTAAAATGGCGATCATTAAAAAGTCAGAAAACAACGGACGCTGGAGAGGATGTGGAGAAATAGGAATGTTTTAACACTGTTTGGGGAAGTGTAAATTAGTTCAACCATTTCGGAAGACAGTGTGGTGATTCCTCAAGGATCTAGAACCAGAAATACCATTTGACCCAGCAATCCCATTAGTGGGTATATACCCAAAGGATTATAAATCATTCTACTATAAAGATATATGCATACGTATGTTTATTGCAGCACCATTCACAATAGCAAAGACTTGGTACCAACCCAAATGCCCATCAATGATAGACTGGATAAAGAAAATGTGGCACATATACACCATGGAAGACTATGCAGCCATAGAAAAAGATGAGTTCATGTCCTTGCAGGGACATAGATGAAGCTGGAAACCATCATTCTCAGCAAACTAACACAGGAACCAAAAACCAAACCCACATGTTCTCACTCATAAGTGGGAGTTGAAAAATGAGAACACATGGACACCAGAGAGGAACATCACACACTGGGGCCTCTCTGTGGGTGGAGGGCTAGGGGAGAGATAGCATTAGGAGAAATACGTAATGTAGATGACAGGTTGATGAGTGCAACAAACCACCATGGCACGTGTATACCTAGGTAACGAACCTGCACATTTTGCACATGTATCCCAGAACTTAAAGTATTTTTTAAAAAGTAAAAAAACAAAAACAAACAAACAAAAATGCTTTCTACAGAGCCACAATTTTAAACTGATGATTGATGAAGGTTTTTTTACATGATATAGTGTAATCATTCAATTAGGAAAATGTTTAAAAGCTAAGAATGAACAAAAACCTGGGAAACTGTTGTAATTGTCCTTGTCTTTCAGAAAAGATACATTTTGTCTTGGAAAATAACTGCTAAAAATTAAGCACTGAGATGAATAGATAATTGTATAGATATTCAATGGGTAGGAGTCTATTTTCTGTGGAGAAATTTAGTCATCGCAGAAACAACATTTTACGATAATGTGGTTTGATTGATAAAAGTTAACAATAACTTGGAACTTACATATTTTAAAATAAACACCACTATAATGGATATTATTTTCCATGTGTTCCTAAAGCCACACCATTTTTACGATGATTTTAGATAATTTCTTACGGATGGATCAATTTTCTGTAACTAGGTCTTCCAAGACTGCTTATTATTCCAGAGGGACAGCTTTTATGTACCATTTATTATTGTGTATAATACTGTATCTTCATTTCCTCTTCCTCGTTTACTTATTAGACATCAAATATGTTAGCTACTTTACAAAGTATTGCCAAAATAATTCTAACAGTCCATGGCAGTAAGTATATGGAAATGTATGCATTGGTGCTGCTCCCATTGTTTCACCTGGCTTAGCTTTGTTGAGTCCCCTCAACATATCTGAATTTCTCAACTTTTAAAACCAAGAAAGCAACTTTAATCCCAGAACATCTGCCCCAGCTGTATTTCCCATTTTGGTCCTGAACTTCAGGAAGTACTTGAATTCACAATGCTGCCAAGACATATATTCATAAACTTGGGACTCAAGTTACCATGGAACAGCATCCATGGAAGTCTCCTTAGACTTCTGAAATCCTCTAGTATCAGCAAAAAGAACATATAACCATTAAACAAATTAGTCTAAAATATGTTTAGAGACGATGAAGTAGTTGACCCACATCTGGAAAAAGAGTCTAGTAAGGGCTAGGTAGCGAGGGGGAGCCTAGGAAAAGAGAAACATTAATGGAGTGGATCATAAAAAGGGGGAATAGAAAAAATATGAAGCTAACATGGATGCAAAGTCATTAGTGGATATTGCTTTGTTCACGAAAATGGAGACCATGACTCTTGGCCAGAGAAGACTCATTCCAGGACACAAAATTGCTGCACGTGTATTTGCCTGGTTGCTACCCATTAAGCCAGTTCCCTCCCGCCTTCACACACACACACACACAAAACTTCTCCTTTATACCAACACCTCTGCTTGTGTTACAGTATAACAGCCAAGCTGAAATAGCCTTACCATGGCACAAGGATGCCTCTTTCCCGGTCTGTGGATTCTGGGTCCTCAAACTGACTGTTGCTAGTCAATTGGCTCCAACTCAGACAATGTCAGTCATTGATTTACTGGGATTTGCTAACCTAAGCAACACTGAGGGGAAGAAGCAGAGGGTAGTCAGTGAAACTGTAGATTTTAGAGTCAGATTTCCTGGGTTTGATTCTATGTTTATATGCTTATTTACCATACCTGTCTGGGCCTCAGTTCTCTTATCTGCAGAATGGGGGTGGCAGTAGCAGTATCTCACAAGGTTATTGTCTATGTTAAATCAGTGAATGTATATTAAAGCGCTAGAATAGGACACGTTAGAGCATTTGCACTATGTAAATATTTGCTTACATTACTATCATCGGTGTGTCCCATGAAGTTTCAGCCCCTCCCATCTTCCCTTGAATGGTCACTTACTGTGCACTAGAAGTAATTCTCCACCTCAGTATCTTCAATTGCTGCAAGTTTATTGTAAGTTTACTGTCCAAGCATCCATTCTGCTCATCAGACACTCGGCAAAATGGCACTGACCTACTGCCCAGGAACAACTTCTTTTTGTCTCAGCCTTGTGCTGCCCAAGGGAGTTGATTACACATGGGCTTGATTGAATTTTGGAGGGTGATGGAAATGTTCTAAAGCTGGACAGAGGCAATCGTTGCACACTCTATAAATTTACTAAAAATTGTTGAATTGTGCACTTACAGTCTGTGAATTTTACGGTATGTAAGCTACACTTCAATAAAAATGTTTTTAAAAAGATAATGATTGTTTTACAATGTTCTCATTATATCCTTTAGGAGGCATAGAACTATAAACAGCTGCTATGGAAATAGAGTGGAAGCAAGCACAACATTGTTCAATTTCTCTCTGGGGTCTTGGGTTTTTTTCTTTTTTCTTTTCTTTTTTTTTTTTTTTTTTGGATGGCTCAATTATTTACTTTAGAAATAATAACACCATTCCTTGGCTACAAAGCCTCTAAAGCTTAAGAAACCAGGCAGCATTGGCCGGGCACAGTGGCTCATGCCTGTAATCCCAGAACTTTGGGAGGCCAAGGTAGGCAGATGACGAAGTCAAGAGATCGAGACCATCCTGGCCAACATGGTGAAACCCTGTTTCTACTAAAAATACAAAAATTAACTGGGTGTGGTGTAGCTGTAATCCTAGCTACTTGGGAGGTTGAGGCAGGAGAATCACTTGAACCCAGGAGGCAGAGTTTGCAGTGAGCCGAGATTGCACCATTGCACTCCAGTCTGGTGATAGAGTGAGGCTCCATCTGAAAGAAAAAGAAAGAGAGGAAGAGAGGAAAGAAGGAAGGAAGGAAGGGAGGGAGGGAGGGAGGGAGGGAGGGAAGGAAGGAAGGAAGGAAGGAAGGAAGGAAGGAAGGAAGGAAGGAAGGAAGGAAGGAAGGAAGGAAGGAAGGAAGGAAGGAAGGAAAAACCAGGCAGTAGTTCTGACATGTATACTAGGATATTTCTGGATTGATAGCAACAAGAGTGAAGAGGGTGCCTGGGAGCAGATTTGAGAAATGTGGAACCTGCCCTCATTTAGCTGAGCAGAAGAGTCAAGGAAAAAACTATAGGTGTGTCAAAAGAGCTAGAAAGGCTTGCTTTCTAATGACAAGACAGAATGGGGTCTTACGTAATCTGCTTTGAGGCTCATTCAAAGTTGATTTTAGCACAACCTTTACTTTTTGAATGGTGGGATTTATTTTAAGCCAGATGGTGATAATCTATACACTATGAAAGAAAAAAAAAGAGGAAGAAATAGATGAGGAGGAGGAAATGTAAGTTGTGTCACTTAACCAATGACTAATCAGAGCAATAATAAGCTTCTGGTTTCAACTGTGCTAAAAGTTTCACTTTAAACAGCAATAGCAAGGAAATCTTTCAGCCAATTCCCTTTGTATTTGGCATTTCTATTTGCGTTTTGGCAAATTCTTGATATATTCAAAAGACAGTGAATTCTCTCTCTTGAAACTTGTGCTAGCAGGGTGGGTGGCTGCCTGTTCACACGAATGGGAAGTCCTGGCAGAAAGGATGAGAGTTGAATTAAGACAGTAACAGCAGTGTATCTGACTCTGCTTGGGCAGTAACTACAGAAATCCTTGGGAGATGTCATTTTGGTTTTGGAAATATGAAAAGACAGAGATTTAGGATTTATTTGGATGAACCAATGATTTCACTCATGTTTTTACTCTCCTTTTTGAGGTTTTATTTTATTTAAAAAATAAAATGTCAATCTATGAAACTCGCTGTAAGTTGCCTTACTAGTGCCATCTAATCCAGAAATATGCTACTTCACATTCTCCAGGGTTGGTAATTTGTGTTTCCAAAGAGTTGAAAGTTGATCTGCACTGTCTGTGGGTCTTGGAGAGGGGGCAGAGTAAATCCATGTTCTGCTCAAGAAGGGAGGGGATACAGGTAACCTTTCAGTAGAAGTGTGCAAGGCTGTCCAGATGCCCAGTTTTGCTCTATTAAGAGTGCTAATAAGGCGGGTACGTCTCTCTTAGGAAAAGATTGGCCTCTTCAGACCTGCAGGAGGGAGGGTACCAAGATACTGGATTTACTCCAAGTTAATGTTTACCTGAATTATTGATTGCCACGTGAGATACAAAACAGCTGGTGACTTGGTGATGCTTTTTCTTTGAGTTACAAGAGAAGAGCTATAAATCCAAAGCTGAAAGGCTTTCTTTCGTCTTTTCAACTTGTGAAATATACCTCTTCAATAGAACCGACCCTGGGTCATTTTAAATCAATTACTAATAAATCTGTGGTGCTTTTTCTTTCTCTTATTGAAAGAAAGGTGGTAGTGTAGGAATTAATTTTTGTTTCTGGCTTACCTTTGTCTAAGCTGATTGGCTGTGACTTCCCTTATTTATTTCACAGAATGATTGAGTATTAAATAGTTTGCTGGATGTTAAGATGCCTTGAGGTACGGGGATGTTGAACCACACAGTGAGTTAAAATATTTCAAAAGCTCCTTCAGATGTTAACAACCAAAATAAAAACCACTGAATGGTAAAATAATATAAATTTGGGTCATTGTATCTTTATTTCCTTTATTTCCTTATAACTCTTCTCACTACAAAATAGTTTAGAGATGGTATGTAATAAAAGGCATATTCAATAAGACAAGTCTCATTAGAATAAGAATGGGAAATTAAATTCATAAATTAAAGAATTACGTAAATATTTCGGCTATTGAGGACAAAGGAAGTAATATTATCAACCACCTGACTTTTCAATTTGAGCTTCCTGGCAGCTGGAGAAAAAAAATAGATTACACTTATTTTTACCTCATAAAAATTAATACAGCATTTGTTTAAAAGAAATGTTTTTGACTGTCATATTTTAAAACAGGGGCTCAATCTAAGGCATATATTTCCAATGCACACACAAATTAATGAATATTCAAAATATGCATGTAAATAACCCACCAACTACTGGCTACAAATGTCCAGGAATACACACACCTTGTGCATATTGTTGGAAATAATTTTATTATATGGAATTATAAACAGAAGGCAACATTAACAACATAGGTTTATTATTAACTCTAGTTTTATAGGAAACACAAAAGTGAGTCTCATTCAGTTGTCTTTAGGATCAACTGTTGATAATGGCCAAGGCTATTATACTGAAGCACAAATAAGAGAATCAGGCGGCATCACTAACATTGTCCCTGTGCATGATTTTCTATTGATTTAATTTTATTCAAGGTATAATTAGGATATTTACAAGACTAAGTAAGTAGAATAACCCCAAGATTATCTGTAATAGATATAATTTCTGATGTCAGAGTGTTTTGTAACATACAGTCTAATTATATATGTTTCAATTACTACTAAAATAAGTATTCATAAACTTCAGGTAATCTTCCTGAAGGCAGAGATTTTGTCTATTTTTTTCTACTGTAGAATCCCTGGTACCTAGCAAAGGATGTGGAGCATACTAGGCATTTAAAAGATATTTGTTGAATTAAATTTAACTAAATTTTTATTTAAAAGCAACTTTTAACTTCTTAATCATCCACAGTACCACAGAATAGAAAAATCATCTTAAACATCATTTTTAAAAGAAAAGTTCAATTGTTTTTCAGTTCTAAACAGGATAACTTCTTGATGTGGCCATCAATGGGGTTAAGATGCAAAATGTACCCTCAGAAAACTGATTAATTTTCTGAATAAAACAGTAAAAAAAGCTTACCTTTTAAAAATGTGTTACTTTCAGAGTGTAGTAATTTTAACTATGATTTTATTGATATTAAGCTGTTATTTCAGATATGTGTCAAATGTTCATGAAGCCATTCATGGTTTATAATACCTCACTACTTTCTGAGATACTTACCTAGATACTAGATCCCACCTTTCTATTTACCACGTCTCAAGCAAGTATCATTTTATAAAAAGAAAATAGCATTCCGTTGTGTTCAATGTTGGAAAATTATGTTCAATGTAGGCTTTAAACTTAATAACTGTAAAACTTCCCTGAGTTATCTCTAACTTTGATAATTACCATAGGATGCAATTCCAGAAACTACAAAGGAACAAAGCATCTCATAGAGTAATATTTTCTATCTGTGTACCAATTCATCTCACTTGATCTCAGTAAAACTCTCCTATAAGAAGTTATTAATGGCCTCATTTTATAGACAAAAATTGACAGACTCATAAATGTTTTATCAGAATATTAGTAGTAGACAGTGAAAAAGAATGTTGGTTTCTTCCATTGGAATAAGCAAGATGATATAGTTGAGATATCTGTTCTCCCAATCTCATGTTGAAATGTAATCCCCAAAGTTGGAGGTGGGACCTAGTGGGAGGTGTTTGGTTCAGGGGTCATGTCTCTCATGGCTTGGTGCTGTCCTCACAATAGTGAGTGAGTTATCCCCAACCCCACCTCTCTTGCCCCTGCCCTGGCTATGTGATGTGCCTGCGCCCACTCCATCATGACTGAAAACTCTCTGAGGTTTCCCCAGAAGCTGAGCAAATGTCAGTGCCACGCTTGCACAGCCTGCAGAACTGTGAGCCAATTAAGCCTCTTTATAAATTACCCAGTCTGAAGTATTTCTTTACAGCAATGCAAGAATGGCCTAATACACTAGTCAACACTGTGGGGAAAAAACCATCCGCAATCCCAGTGGCTTGAATGAACAAGGTTTACTTCTTCTTCTTCACGTGGATTGACTGGGGCTCTGTCTAACATCATTGTCTTCTTCACATTGGCACCAAGACTAAAAGAGTAGCCGCAACCTAGAAAATTGCAGTGTGCTGTTACAGGAAAGAGCTTTTGAGGAACCTCCCATGGAAATTAGATGCTCTAGCCCAGAGAAGAAATACATCCTGTCCACTCCCAATTCATTACGCAGGACTAGACAAACATGGAGCTCTACCAACCACAATGTGACCAGGAAATATAAATCTACCATGTACTCAAAAGAATAACACACTGGAATTCTATTTCCCAGTCCTCTGTTCTTTTCAGAACCTCCTCTCAATTATTTTATGGGATCTAAAGTAGTATTTAACCAGGGCAATTTAGAGGGGTCTTTAATAAATGTGGGATGAACATTCTTGAAAAGACAGTTTGATAAGAATAGGTAGAGGATAAGAGTGTGACCCCTAGAGTCAAACTAGGGCTTTCATGTGGAATTTTGTATTTTGTGCACTGCACAAGGGCTTCAGACTTGAGTCAGATGACCTAGCTTCTTTGTTCCCTAGCTGTGTTTATTTAACTTAGTTCAGAGGCTTGCTGGGAACACTAAATGAGACAAGGCATGCTGGGTGTTTTTCACAGTTTATAGTAGGTACTTAATAAAATTAGTGCTTAGTATTATTAAACACATTTGTTTTCTCTTCTTCATCCCTATTAAATAAAGAATTCTCTGAACATTGTATCATTTCCTGAGGATAGGCTGCTGGAAGTGGAATAACTAGACTGAAGTTAGTGAAACTTTTGAGATCTTGAGTTTTATTTGTGTTTAGGAATACTATACCCATGTACATTCCTGCCAACAGTGCATAAGATGACCCATCACACTATGTCCCCAACAGCTTCTTTGGGATTTCAAGCACCTTCACTAGGTGCCAGCCTCCTGCAATATTCCAAATCCCACCATTAGAGGCATTAAAGCTTCTATCTTCTGAGGACAAAGATTTCATGAAAAGGGATACAATGTCAGCATTCATATGCTCCCTAGTATATTGGAGTAGAGGAGTTATCAAATCAGCTAATACACAGCTAAACACTGGGAATACAACATAGACAGCCACATTGTTTGTGGTGGCATAGAGAACTGTAAAAATTTCTAGGCAGAGGAAAGAACACTGACACAGAAGGAATTAATTAAAGACTTTAGCACCAAGCAATTACTTAAAGATTTAAGGGTGGCGGTTCCAAGGTGGCCAAATAGGAACAGCTCCAGTCTACAGCTGCCAGCGTGACCAACGCAGAAGACAGGTGATTTCTGCATTTAAAACTGAGGTACTGGGATCATCTCACCAGGGCATGTCAGACAGTGGGTGCAGGACAGTGGGTGCAGCCCACTGTGCAAGAGCTGAAGCAGGGCAAGGCATCACTTCAACCAGGAAGCACAAGGGGTAAGGGAATTCCCTTTCCTAGCCAAGGGAAACCGTGACACACAGCATCGGGGAAATCAGGTCACTCCCACCCTAATACTGCGCTTTTCCAAGGGTCTTAGCAAATGGCACACCAAGAGATTATATACCACACCTGGCTCGGAGGGTCCCACACCCATGAGCCTCACTCATTGCTAGCACAGCAGTCTGAGATCTAACTGAAAGGAGGCAGCAAGGCTGGAGGAGGGGTGCCTGCCATTGCTGAGGCTGGAGTAAGTAAACTAAGCAGCTGGGAAGCTCTAACTGGGTGGAGCCCACCACAGCTCAAGGAGGCCTGCCTGCCTCTGTAGACTCCACCTCTGGGGGCAGGGCACAGCCAAACAAAAGGCCACAGAAACCTTTGCAGATTTAAATGTTCCTGTCTGACAGCTTTGAAGAGAGTAGTAGTTCTCCCAGCATGGAGTTTGAGATCTGAGAACGGACAGACTGCCTCCTCAAGTGGTTTCCTGACACCCAAGTAGCCTAACTGGGAGGCACCCCCAAGTAGGGGCAGACTGACACCTCACACGGCCAAGTGCCCCTCTGAGATGGAGCTACCAGAGGAACAATCAGGCAGCAACATTGGCTGTTCAGCAATATTCACTCTTCTGCAGCCTCTACTGCTGATACCCAGGCAAACAGGGTCTGGAGTGGACCTCCAGCAAACTCCAACAGACCTGCAGCTGAGGGCACTGACTGTTAGAAGGAAAATTAACAAACAGAAAGGACATCCATGCCAAAACCCCATCTGTACATCACCATCATCAAAGACCAAACGTAGATAAAACCACAAAGATGGGGAAAAAACAGACCAGAAAAGCTGAAAATTCTAAAAATCAGAGTGACTCTCCTCATCCAAAGGAACGCAGCTCCTCGCCAGCAATAGAACAAAGCTGGATGCAAAATGACTTTGATGAGTTGAGAGAAGAAGGCTTCAGACTATCAAACTTCTCCAAGCTAAAGGAGGAAGTTTGAACCCATCGTAAAGAAGCTAAAAACCTTGAAAAAAGATTAGACGAATGGGTAACTAGAATAACCAATGTAGAGAAGTCCTTAAATAACCTGATGGAGCTGAAAACCATGGCACGAGAACTACGTGACACATGCAAAAGCTTCAGTAACCCATTCGATCAACTGGAAGAAAGGGTATCAGTGATTGAAGATCAAATGAATGAAATGAAGCGAGAAGAGAAGTTTAGAGAAAAAAGAGTAAAAAGAAATGAACAAAGCCTCTAAGAAATATGGGACTATGTGAAAAGACCAAATCTATGTCTGATTGGTGTACCTGAAAGTGACGGGGAGAATGGAACCAAGTTAGAAAACACTGTGCAGGATATTATGCAGGAGAAATTCCCCAACCTAGCAAGGCAGGCCAACATTCAAATTCAGGAAATACAGAGAATGCCACAAAGATACTCCTTGAGAAGAGCAACTCCAAGACACATAATTGTCAGATTCACCAAAGTTGAAATGAAAGAAAAAATGTTAAGGGCAGCCAGAAAGAATGGTCAGGTTACCCACAAAGGGAAGCCCATCAGAGTAACAGCGGATCTCTCAGCAGAAACCATACAAGCCAGAAGAGAGTGGGGGCCAAGATTCAACATTCTTAAAGAAAAGAATTTTCAAGCCAGAGTTTCATATCCAGCCAAACTAAGTTTCATAAGTGAAGGAGAAATAAAATCCTTTACAGGCAAGCAAATGTTGAGAGATCTTGTCACCACCATGCCTGCCTTACAAGAGCTCCTGAAGGAAGCACTAAACATGGAAAGGAACAACCAGTACCAGCCATGACAAAAACATGCCAAAATGTAAAGACCATCAATGCTAGGAAGAAACTGCATCAACTAACGAGCAAAATAATCAGCTAACATCATAATGACAGGACAAATTCACACACAACATTATTAACCTTAAATGTAAATGGACTAAATGCTCCAATTAAAAGACACAGACTGGCAAATTGGATAGAGTCAAGACCCATCAGTGTGCTGTATTCAGGAGACCCATCTCACATGCAGAGACACATAGGCTCAAAATAAAGGGATGGAGGAAGATCTACCAAGCAAATGGAAAACCGAAAAAGGCAGGGGTTACAATCCTAGTCTCTGATAAACCAACAAAGATCAAGATCAAAATGGACAAAGAAGGCCATTACATAATGGTAAAGGGATCAATTCAACAGGAAGAGCTAACTATCCTAAATATATATGCACCCAATACAGGAGCACCTAGATTCATAAAGCAAGTCCTTAGAGACTTACAAAGAGACTTAGACTCCCACACAATAATAATGGGAGACTTTAATAGCCCACTGTCAACATTAGACAGATCAATGAGACAGAAAGTTAACAAGGATATCCAGGAATTGAACTCAGCTCTGCACCAAGTGGACCTAATAGACATCGACAGAACTCTCCACCCCAAATCAACAGAATATACATTCTTCTCAGCACATCACACTTACTCCAAAATTGACCACATAGTTGGAAGTAAAGCACTCTTCAGCAAATGTAAAAGAACAAAAATTATAACACACTATCTCTCAGACAACAGTGCAATCAAACTAGAACTCAGGACTAAGAAACTCACTCAAAACCACTCAACTACTTGGAAACTCAACAACCTGCTCCTGAATGACTACTGGGTACATAATGAAATGAAGGCAGAAATAAAGATGTTATTTGAAACCAATGAGAACAAAGATACAACATACCAGAATCTCTGGGGCACATTTAAACCAATGTGTAGAGGGAAATCTATAGCACTAAATGCCCACAAGAGAAAGCAGGAAAGATCTAAAACTGACACCATAACATCACAATTAAAAGAACTAGAGAAGCAAGAGCAAACACATTCAAAAGCTAGCAGAAGGCAAGAAATAACTAAGATCAGAGCAGAACTGAAGGAGATAGAGACACAAGATGCCCTTCAAAAAATCAATGAATCCAGGAGCTGGTTTTGTGAAAACATCAACAAAATTGATAGACTGCTAACAAGACTAATAAAGAACAAAAGAAAGAAGAATCAAATAGATGCAATAAAAAATGATAAAGGGGATATCACCACTGATCCCACAGAAATACAAACTACCATCAGAGAACACTATAAACACCTCTACACAAATAAACTGGAAAACCTAGAAGAAATGGATAAATTCCTGGACACTTACACTCTCCCAAGACTAAACCAGGAAGAAGTTGAATCCCTGAATAGACCAATAGCAGGCTCTGAAATTGACGCAATAATTAAGAGCCTACCAACCAGAAAAAGTCCAGGACCAGACTGATTCATAGCCGAATTCTACCAGAGGTACAAGCAGGAGCTGGTACCATTCCTTCTGAAACTATTCCAATCAATAGAAAAAGAGGGAATCCTCCCTAACTCATTTTATGAGGCCAACATCCTCCTGATACCAAAGCCTGGCAGAGACACAACAAAAAAAGAGAATTTTAGACCAATATCCCTGAGGTACATTGATGCAAAAATCCTCAACAAAATACTGACAAACCAAACCAGCAGCACATCAAAAAGCTTATCCACTGTGATCGAGTGGGCTTCATCCCTGGGATGCAAGGCTGGTTCAACATATGCAAATCAATAAATGTAATCCAGCATATAAACAGAGCCAAAGACAAAAACCACATGATTATCTCAATAGATGCAGAAAAGGCCTTTGACAAAATTCAACAGCCCTTCATGCTAAAAACTCTCAATAAATTCTGTATTGATGGAACATATCTCAAAATAATAAGAGCTATTTATGACAAACCCACAGCCAATATCATACTGAATGGGCAAAAACTGGAAGCATTCCTTTTGAAAACTGGCACAAGACAGGGATGCTCTCTTTCACCACTCCTATTCAACATAGTGTTGGAAGTTCTGGCCAGGGCAATCAGGCAGGAGAAAGAAATAAAGGGTATTCAATTAGGAAAAGAGGAAGTCAAATTGTCCCTGTTTGCAGATGACATGATTGTATATTCAGAAAGCCCCATCATCTCAGCCTAAAATCTCCTTAAGCTGATAAGCAACTTCAGCAAAGTCTTGGGATACAAGATCAATGTGCAAAAACCACAAGTATTCTTATATACCAATAACAGACAAACAGGGAGCCAAATCATGAGT